>NW_028145860.1:6737500-6770000 GCF_977016875.1 Pavona decussata | reverse complement strand
AAACTAAACTGTGTTTTGTCAAACAAATAGAACAGGTACTTTGAGACGCTGACAATAATAATAATAATAATATTACATCCAAAGTTCAAATCAAAGCACTAATCACTACATTACTATTTTTGTTCCACTGTGAAGCAGTTTACTTTGTTTGTACAGTTGTGCTTACCATAGATCCTCTTGTCATCCATCCTAGGTCACCCTTTAAATAGATTCAATCAATCAATCAATCAAGCAATCAATCAATTAAAGTTACACACATTGCACATATGTAAAGAGACAGCCAACAAAAGCCCAAAGCATTAGTTTCCTAAAATACTTTAATGGAAACAATTAACAAGCTTTATAGCTCTTTAATATTTTGAAAGGGATTTATCCAGTGTGAATGTCATTTTTTGTGATTTTGAAATTGTTCAGGAAGCATCGAAAACCAGGCTCCAGGAGAACATTTCCCTTTTTCGTCTGACAGGCATTTACTCCTACTGAGGTGCACTTTTAAGACTAAATATTGGAGGTCATAATTATATGGGAGCATTTACATGTGTGATGTCTCACCCCTTGTCTTGCTTTGTCTTCACTGTAAGCAGATGCTACTTCATTAAACTTCTGACCATCCTTTAGCTTGGCCATAGCTTCCATCACTTTTGAGTGTTTCTCACACAAAATATGCCGTACCTTGTTTTTTAAAGGAAAAAGTAACATTTACTTTTGAAAATTATGTTTTTGCTTGTGATCAATGTAAGTGAATCACAAATGACAATGCTATGAGAGCAAGTGTTAACTATTGATAACAGGGACTTTAAGCAGTGAGGATGACAAATTATGCCACCAAAAACATAATCTGAAAATTTGATTAACCTTCTCTGAACTAACTTGCGATAATTCCAACTCATTTAAGTTGTGCAATGTGGCCAAATTATCCAGGAGCTTGAAATTTGTAGACTGAGGTGGCTTTCAAGTTTATAAAAAGAAAAGAAAATTCACCCTTATCTTTCTCTGTTCCCCTCCATAAAACCTTGAATTTTGTATTTCCTGTTGCTATACAGCAATATTGTACTAAAAGGACTGTGCAATTAATTTTTTGAGAAAACATTTTTTTTTATTGGGTTGAACATGACTTCACAGCCAATGAGGAAGATGGTTATGAGTTTCACGTAAGGCAAGATTAAGTGAAATAAATATGATGATATATTCAAATGAAGAATAAACACAAGTCACCCAAAGGGGGAAGGGAGCGGGTGGTTGGGGCAGGCCGAAATAAAAATTACAGGGGTGATCATCAGTTCTTTAAGGGGGAGGGGATCTGTGGATAGGTAGCAAAATGACTACCTATAGAGGTCTGAGGGTACCAATACCTTAATTATTAGGGCATTTATTCAAACAAAAATGACAGGATTAGAGTTAGAAACATTCATTTCTACTCCCATCCGACACAGCACCACTGACAGTTTCTTCAGAAACTTCCCCCCTTACCCATTTGTTATCTTTTTAATTTAATTACTGACCATACCTTTACAGCAGTTCCACCTTTCTTGGCTTTCCCTGCACTGGCACCTTCATCCTCACCACCACCCCCTAAAAATTAAATGTCCCCACAAAATAACATCATCTCTTGACCACTCTTGATAAAAGAATAATTATAGCTTGGGTAAGGTGAGTGAGATTTCATCCACATTTATCCTTCAGGGGGAGCTACGTAAACAGTCAGATGTACCTAGTAGTACAATCTATCCTACCTTTCTTTCCCGGTGTATCTAATCAAAACGTTTGGTAATCTAACTCAATTGAACAACAATCATTTGATTGGGTTCGGTAATTGAACATAATCGAACTCACAGTAACATTTAGTCAATCAAACATAACTGAACGGTCGACAATCATACTCAATCAAACGTTCGATTACCAAACTCTTGTTTGTCTGAGAAAATGGATCTATAAAAAAAAAGTATCAAAGTAGTGTATATTTTGAGATTGATGTATTATTTGGCAAGTAACACAGGCAGACTCGTAAAAAAAATCCAAGTGCTCCTATCAGGAGTCGAACCTTCCGATTACTAGTTTGGATGCTCTACCACTGAGCTACAGGAGACTTGTGGGAGCTAAGGCCTTTAAGCTATGTTCATGGGACAAACATCCTACATACTGCTAGAATTGGAATGTCATGTGTAACATATGCGCACAGTCCTTCCTCTCAGTACCAGCACTTTGTTGGTGAATAAATGAGAATGATGTATTATTCAGTAAGTGACACAGGTATACTCGGAAATTCCATTGCGCATATGCCACACATGACATGACAGCAGTATGCAGGATGTTTGTCCCATGAACCTAGTTTAATGGCCTTAGCTCCCATGAGTCTCCTGTAGCTCAGCGGTAGAGCATCCGAACTAGTAATCAGAAGGCTCGACTCCTGATATGATAGGAGTACTCAGATTTTTTTTCCAAGTGCACCTGTGTCACTTACTGAATAATACATCATTCTCATTTATTCACCAGGCTTAAAATATTCCATCATGTTTATTCCATTGTGCACAGTGTATATTTTGGGGATCTTTTGTCCGGCGCACCTTCAATAGGATGATTTGCATAACCACACGGTGGGGGGAAATTTTGACTGACGGTTGAATTACTGCTAGTTTTCAGTACTTGAAGAAGAATGTTGAGAGCATCAAGAACCCGAAGCGACTACTGTTTGAGTATTACGGTGATGTCCAGGGTGGAAGCCATTTCCTTCCCACTACTATGAAAATGTAAACAATAATGCATTTCAGTCGTTTTGTTCTCTTCAACAAAATATGTATAACCGAACATTGACATTCAGCTTTATATTTTTTAGGACGTTTTTCTATTTATTCCATTCAATAGGGTTAATTATGATTACTCCTGCGCGATTTACTTATTTTCAGGTGCCATTATAAAGAGATGGATTCCGAACAAAATCGAATCGTATTGAGTTCGATTGCGTTCGATTGGTTTGACAATCGAACTCGCAGCAAAATAGATGTACGATTTTGTTCGATTATCGAACCCAATCGAACGATTGATGTTCGATTGAGTTAGGTTGAATTTTGGTTCGATTTCTTTAAATTCAAACCCGACTTTCCGGTCTATATCCAAGATCGCAGTGACGTATGCTTTTCCTATTCCTTCAAACATACCTTTGGCTCCTTTCCCTTTATCTTGTTTTCCTCCTCCACCTCCTTTTCCTTTTTTGGGCGGCATTTTGTGTTTATGACTTTATGTGGGGACAAAAGTTTTAGAAATCCTCCATCTTGAATTTTGACAAGTTGTGTTGGCCTGGGACGAGCACGCGACTGTCTTCTAGGCAGCGGATTTTAAAATCAAAATATTTGTCTTCATGTAAAGGAGACGTAATATCCTTTTGTCAACAAAATGGCGTCCGAAAACTAGTCTACACCCAGGAATTCAAACGAAAAACTTAACTTCTTGGCCATGGAGATTGGCCCAGCTCTACCACCACACCTTGAAAAGAAACTAAACTCATCAGCAGGAGAAACAAGTGCAAAAATTGAAGAAAAACAAAACAGTGGTGAGGAAAGAAATCAAGCTAAAGAAAAATGCGACAGCGTTGAGGAGGAGAGTTATGGACCAGCTTTACCTCCTGGATTCCAGAAAAAGAAAGAAAATACTTCAGTAGCAAGAATTATTGGACCCATGAGACCACAGTTTTGCGCAAATTATCCACCAACAGTTGCATCCAATGGTTTGTATGGTATTTAATCTCTCTCTATATATATAATAAGTTACCGTAAGAACATTTGATCATGAACCAAGCTGGGATTTTCTTTTCAAACGGCAGGGGTATTTTGCAGAACGCCGAATGCCGAATCCATAGTAGTCCCATAATGTCGGTTGTCTGCCATAACAACAACTAAAAGCTAACTGTCTGTATAATCAGTGCTAATATATTTGTAAATTTAGAACTGCGTAGATTTATATTTAGGATGTATGGATTTGTCAATGGTTGCGAATTTTAACGTAGTTCTAGCATGATTGTACATAGTTTTATCTATTTTTTGAGTTCCTTTTGATTTGTGTCCTCAATTAGTTCACAGGACTAAATACTTTGACACTTCAATAAAGTTGTTGTTGTTATTATTATTATTATTATTATTATTATTATTATTATTATTATTATTATTATTATTATTATTATTACTGTAAATGGTATAGAAAAGTGCCTAGACCTAAATAACATCGTTTCTTGCTTAATTGGGAGCGGTATTTTGCAGAATGCTGAATGCCAAACGTCACAATTTACGCCACCTGTTACAGTTTAGCATTAAGCAATGAACGAAGTTAAGCACTTCTCTATACTGTTTTGGGTTATTAGCACTGATTATACAGACGGTTAGCTTTAAGTTGTTGTTATGGCAGCTATTGCATAAAAGTACTTCTATGGATTCGGCATTCGCTGTTCTGCAAAATACCCCTGCTGCTTTTCAAATGGCCCACTGCAGGGCATTTGTGGATGGTCGAAAGAAGTTACTGAATGTCATTGAAAATCTGTTAATATCTGCCTCGTCACCCTTCTCTCACTTTCTTCTCTAGCATTCCCAAGCTCCCTGCTTTTGTGTACTCAATTCAAACTCTGTTTATTAACAGCTTGTGAAAATAGTGAAAGTGATGATGATGGTGATATCATTGGACCTACCCCACCATCCAATACAGTAAGTACCATTTCAGATTAGTATATGAAAGGGAAGGGGTTGATCCCTCAGGTCAAACCTCCCTTTATGAGATTCTTGAGTAACTCCCCTCCCCATTCCCCCTCACCCCCTTCCATCAGTGAAAGGTTTCAACTTCAGGTGTCACATACATTAGGTATGTTTACTCCAGCTTATTCAACATCTGTAGTCTATACAAACTAAAAATAAATTGACCATCTTGAAGCTGGCTTACTTGTAACCAGCGCAAGGTCATGGGTTTGAGTTCTTTCCTTGTAAGCAATAATTCTCTTTTAGATTTCTTTGCAACTGTTGAAATTGCCACCATCAGCAGAAGGATTGTTTACTCCAAAACATCAATATATGTACAGTTGAGCAATGGTCAGTGATATCATCAACAAGGAAAGTAGAATAGTAATTAAAAATAAATTAATATCTATCCACAGGACATTGATGTTGGCCTTGAAAGAACAAAAATGGACATAGAGGCTCGTAGTAAGGCAAAGAGAGATCAGATGTCAGGCAAAGTATGTGCTTTTACTAAACACTCAAACCACCAACTTCCTTTGAATCTAAAGAAAGCATTCAAACATGTAAATATGGTGAGGACACTGGGAAGTACTTTATATACATTGGCAGTTTTGATATTGTATGAAACATGTTTTGGGAGGTAATGTCATTTTAGATGATCACTGACACACATACCAGTATGTAGCACATACCATCTCTTCCTTCCCACTCTGATGGTGTTTCTGCCCCAGTTATGTGACTTATCACCTGAATGCACTGGGCATTTGACTCCAGACTGCAATGAAGCTGTTTTGATGTGGGATTTATAAGAAGGTTACCTTTACCTGGAAGGGTGATTAACTTATACATCACAAGTAGCCTCCCAGGATTTAGGTATCACTTGAAAATATTTAGTACAGAGATATTTATTGAACATTATCTTGGACTGTTTGATTTTTTAGAAAGATACAAAGCCCAGGAGAGAAACATGGATGACAGAGCTACCCCCAGATCTAAGTAAAAATTTTGGTAGGTTAGGCTGTTGACAATATTTTTTATCTTGTTATACAGCTATAGTCCTTTGCATGACAAATGCGTCTTGTTTAATGTCCAAAGTGTGGTTCAAACCCGTACAACTGTCAAAAAAGTGATCATAGTGGTGTTATTAATGAGGAAAGTTACAATAACCTAACAGTGCGATACAACAATTAAATTTACATAATAGTAACAGTTCATTAGCAGTTACGAAAGGTACAGGAATTACAGATCTTTAGCATTTAACAACGCATTTATTGGGTAACAGAGTAATAATATAAATGCCACAGTGACAGGAGAATACATTTCGTTCGAATAAATTTATATTAAAATACAAAAACAAAAGAATTACACATGAAAGGATGAGGCGTCTTCTCTATACAGTCAATTTCCCCAGAACATATTCATGATTCACTCTATTAATAAAATCTTGGAGGAGTGCTTCTTCATTCAACTTTTTCTTATAAATGTAACATTGTATAAATGAAATTGTGTAGTTGAATTTTTTATTCAATGATGTAGGGCTATTGAGATTTCCAAAGAGTATCGCTTCCATGCTTGGAGCAAACCTGGAGCCGTTTGTGTCATTAAACCACTGGACAACCTTCACAGAGAAAAGTTTGGTGAAATGGCAATGAATGAATGTGTGATCAACGGAGTCGAGATCTCCACAATATAAACACTAGCCATCTGCTTTGATTCCAAATCTTCAAGCTGATAGTTGAAATTTATTTGTATTTTTTTCTGTAGAAATTTTATGGCTTGTCTGTATTTTGTAGGCCTGGGACCCCGCAAGTTCCGCAGTCGTGCTGTAGAATTAGGAGATCAGTCAGTTTGGACTGATACCCCCGCAGACAGGGCTAGAAAGGTATTGTGCAAACATTTGCTGAAGGTCCTTGCAGTCATTGATAGAGTGGATGAGCCTGTCAAAGTAGCCCCAAGTGATGCTGGCAGTAATTTTCCTTTTTACCTCTCACTCTTAAGGCCCATTTAAACGGTTTTATCATTTGCTTCAAATGTTGGCAGTGTTTGAACAGGTCATTCTACATTGATGAAAGTGTAAAAAAATACTGAAAGCTTGTTGAAAGTTTGTTGAATCAAATTTTAATTGGTTTAAACTTTCATTTAACATCTATTTAACATTTTCTTTGTTCTTGAAAATGTTAAATTGCATTGAAACCGTTTTAACACTCTGTACATCCAACATTTGCCCAACATCCGTTCAACTTTTGTTGAACAAGTGTTGGGCAAATGTTGAAACCGTTTAAACGGGCCTTTATTGTTGTCAAGATATGTTGTGATGGTGTTATTGTTTTATCTCTAGTCAAACGAAGGTGGCAAAGGCTCAAAAAGAGGTGCAAGTGATGACGAACCTGTCAGGACTCCATGGGAACTGGCAAGAGACCAACAAATGAGTACCCAAGTTGAAAACTATAATGTAAGCACAAACTAACTACTGCAGCAACACTGCACCAATACTGTCTCCATGATTTTCCTTGACGGTCTCCTTTCAGAAGTTATGTATCTGGTGCCATTGAAATGTGTTAACATGTGCTTTTGATCTTAGAAACGACATAGAGGTGAATCACTGATGGATATCCACACCAAGAAACTTCAAAAACAAAAGGTAGAAGATTTTTCCAAAATCTAATGAAATAATTAGTAATAATAATAATAATAACAAGAATATTAAGTTTTAGCTGTATAGTACTCACTGATCGTGGCATATGGGTCATGCATGTTGCCTTATATGGCTAATTTGTAAGTATACGCACATTCAGACTACTGTAAAATAATAAAATTTATAGAATGCAAATTTCATAAAAGAAATGATCCCATGTAACAATGTAGCTGGATGCAGATTCACTTTATCAACTATAAAATTTACCTTAGAGGTGCACTGTATTAGAGCTTATTAGGAAAGCCTCAAAAAGTAATGATAGTTATGTATCCAGTACTTTACAGCCTCTGTCATTATTGATGTGGGTTAAATAAGTTACACATGTAGCATGCTTGAATGTTACAGTTTGTAAAGTAAAGTGGTTCCAGGTGAGTTACTATAACTCGTTGGAAATATTTGGAACCTCTGTTTGTTTATTGAATAAAGTTGGATCAGATGGTTAAGGTAATGTATCCAAACAGCACATCTTTTATAAGGGAGAGAATGTTGTGTACAGTAATAGGTACAGCCTCTGCTTTTGAGGGAGGAATTCCCACGTAAGGTAGTATTATGTCCATGTCTGCTTTGCTGACAATTAAAGGACATCCTCAAGCAAAGCTTTTATCACACTTCGTTGAGGCTTGTACTTCAAATTAGCGCTGTGACAAGTGTGATGCCACTTCATTAACAAGAGCTAGCTGTTCCCCCTCAAGACCTGAGTATGACAGAGACCTACATACAATAGTTATTGCTCTTTTTTGCAATTTGTAGGAAAAAGACAAAGACAAACCTGTAGAAAGAAGACCATTTGACAGGGACATGGATTTAAATTTACCAAGAATGAGTGATGGCCAAAAGAAATCTCTTATTAACAAGTCAAAAGAACTTGGATCAAGATTCCACCATTCCAAGAGTAGTTCTTCATATCTTTAAGAAGGCTTTCCCTACTCCAATGACATTTATTTCTGGACAAATATGTAGAGGTTCCAATGACCTGACTACCATAAAACAATTATGCAAGAGAACACAAGGACCGTTTCATGTATCAAGATGCAAATTTCTTTTCAAAAGTCTACATATGGTTTGCATAAATTATACTGGTTTGGAGACTTTATTACTGGGTAAGTTTTAATGTAAAAAGAAGGTGACCCCGTTGGACTGACTTTCTTCATTGTTACAAATTCCCTGAATAGAAATTAAGGTACTGAAAAAAATTAAACAACTTGCTCTTGGAAACTCGTATTGGAGAAAGAATGCACAAAATAAATAACGTATTGCCTCCTCTATTTGTGGTACTTTTCAGGTTACATACATGCCCTGTTTGTGGTATGGTAGTTCAGGTGTAGTACGTCCTTTTGTCGATATTTTGGCTTCGTTTTCTTGAACACGAAGCGCAAATCGATGTAAAAAAATCTCGGGACGGCACTCTATGGGTGGCCATAGAAAACCCCCTTGGATACCCCTGGGCGAAGGACAAAAGCGAGTGACATACAGGGGCGTAGCGTGGTTTTTCCGTTTAGGTACGCACGGGAGGGCGTTGTGAAATGACGGGGGCATGCTCCCCACAGAAAATTGTTATTTTTAGAGCCTCGGAAATGCCATTTTCCATTTTTTCCAGGGGGAAGTTTCATAAATCAAAGCATGAAAAAACGCTAACTATTCAGTAACTTTGTTATTTATTTGTCAGGCTTTAGTACTACTGATATAAGTGTAAACTGTAAATGTGGCGACAGGAAAAGGGCGAGACGTCTCCCTTTACGAAGGGAAAATTCGGAAACTAGGTTGTCATTCTTGTGCTTGCGTATGTGGAGTATTGCCAAAGAGGACAGCCTCTCCTTATTCAAAGTGTTTCGAAGAGGGGTTTTCAGTCTCTTCATGCTACTAAAACTGCGTTCGGCAGCACAGGAGGACACAAATGTCTCGACCATCACCGTTGTGATGACTGGGTTTTGAACTCTCATATTAAAATGAATAGTGCAATATTTACACAGTTTTCTTAGAATAGCAGCAAGTGTAAAAGTACTGGGGTCTGAAATGCCAGCCATCTCCTCCCCCTAACCCACAGGGGAGCGGCCCTGGGGAAGCGGTCTAGGGGAAAGAGACGGCTGACATTTCAGATTAGTGTATAAGTCGCTTTTCGCCGAAAAATCTATAAGTAAATAAATAAACAAGTCAAATAAATAAATAAAATATTCCTTTTTAGATTTTCGAGGTACGCACGTGCATACTTGTCTACTTGGTCGCTACGCCCCTGACATACAATTTAATTCGACAGTCTAACTCCATATTCGAAGTGTTGTCGCACTTCTGGCGATCTCTAACTGAACTGAGGTGAGACGTTTGAGCTGAGCCTTTGTTCTCGGTGGTTGAGAAAAAGGCACGAGTTGCTCTTCAGCCGATCACAGTACTCAATCAGATCTCTATCCAGAACTCGCGTTAGCTGTTTGCTCTTCTAAATTAAATAATGAGCCGCGTCTTCACTACATCGCTGGTTCTCTTTATAAACTAATAAAACTTAAGGGTTGAGGCAGTGATGTGACGAAAGCTAGTTCTTCAACTTTTTAGTTTGCCTTGGTGTCACAAATTGCGTAAATATAACTTTTTGCTTCTAAAAGAAACTTGGAGCAAACTGAACGATCGATTTTACCAGTCTGTGTTAAATATTATGAATAACATTCCGAGAATAAATAACTGCATGAGTAATGTATACGCGCAATGAATCCCGAACGCCTGAAAATGTGTAGCTAAAAGAAGCTCAGAGCATTTTCGGACAGAGATAAAGTAGAACTTTTAAATAAACGTTTTATTCTGCGTTGTTAATATTGCCATTGGGTTACAGACTCAATCATGTTATAATTTGGTGAAAAATAAAGAAAAACTATCGTTGAATGTCCCATCAAGGTAGGAGGTGGGGTGGGGGGCTTCGCATCGTACGTGTATATCACTTTTTTCTTAAGAAATAAATGTGATGGTATATTTCAAGCCTGGTGAATGAATGAGAATGATGTATTATCCTAGAAAGTGGGGAAGAGTGAATCAGAGGGAATTATTAGTGAGGACAGTTCGGATTGGCTGTCTGTCTTTTTCCATGAATCATTCCAATGACCACCCTACAATCAAAGACCTTGATTCGCCCGCCTGAAAAAAACAAACAAAGAGTGCTGTTATCGACCGCGGCACCCGAAGGATTCTGGGCCGGTTCTCCCTTTCTGATGGCGTCAAGAAAACTCAGGCAGGTAGTGATGATCCACCTGCTTGAAAGAATTCACAGATTTGTTGGCAAAGGAATCGATTCTATCATCGGCAAATTTGAATCAGAAGCCATAATCCCTTACTGAACAGTGATGCCAACCTAAAGCCTGGCCTGGGCATGAGTCTTGCCATGAGTTTGCCACGTGTGTCATCACGTGTCATGTTAAATTGTTGACCCAAAAGGCCTTGCAACCCCATAAACCAAACGTGGCCGCAAGCTTTTTCGTCTCAGGAGTTGAAGGTATTTTTTTTTTTTCAAAAATTTTGCGTTTTTACTTCGTTATCATTGTGGTTCAATCTTTAGAGGCATTTAAAATTTGATAAAGAAACCACATTTGCCGTTTTTCAGGTGTTTGCAGAGTTCTAAATTTGTGTTTGAATGCGACCTGACTCAGCAGTAGCGTGTAAACATCGCGAAGGTAGGTCCTCTTAAAACTTGAAATAACGGGTAACTTATTTAGTTATTTATAAGTTAAAAGCTCTACTTAATAGACAGAGTTTTGGTTAATGAACTCTTAGATTGAAGTTGTAACCTTTTTTTTTTAAATTAGGACGAATTAACTTTGTTAGCGCCAAGTTTGAATTTCGCGGGGTTATAAAGCGTAAAAGAAACAATCCAGGGAGGGGAGGGGGGGCACTGCTCGCGATTTTTTATGATGGAGATGTGAAGTTCCACCTATCCCGGAACAAAGTGTTAATTATTTTCAAACTCCATTTTCAGACATCAGTTTCTTAAAAATCAAACAAAGTGAGAAATGAAAATTTTTGACCCCCACTCAAATTTGGCATGCAAAGAGATCTTCAGGGGGATGTTCCAGAATGCCTTTTATTTATGTCCCTACTCAACTGTTCTCATGGTAACATCAGTTATTTGTTGGCACCACAAACTCCAATATGAACACAGAATCTGCTGTGAAAAGTGTCAAATGTAAGACACCATTTCTTAAGTCTATTAAAAGACAACAACTTAAGACTTATACAAAAGTTAAACAATTTATTCAACTTTCCAAAAAATATATGTGGCTTTTTGTTTCATAATTTGTAAATAAATTAAATGGTCAATGAAGTAAACAGTTCATCTAGAAGAAAGATCTTCGCAGTTACTACACAACTTAAACAGTTGCAAAAAGAAAGCCTGAAAAAAAATTCAGGCTTAAACGGGATTCGAACCCATGGCCTCTGTGATGCCGGTGCAGTGCTCTACCAACTGAGCTATCAAGCCAACTGGGAGCTGGTCATATTGTGAGTTCGTGATATACCCGTGAAGGATGAATAAATAAATGTAAATATATGAAACATATATAGTAGACAGTTGATGGGCAAAACAGCCAACATATTTTCTTGAATTTCTCTAAAAGTATAGTACTGACTGAGGAATGGTAGCATTACACGCGTGTTTCATGTGTGTAATCCACCATATCGCGTGCAATTTACATGCAAATTATGCGCGCGTAATGTGCAAGTAAAACAATTAGGCTCTAATGCGTGTAAATGATTACACGTAAATTCTATGCAGTGCGTGAAATATTTACACACAGTGTTTCATGTAAAAGAGAAGGAAGTACTTACTGTTGTTACTCACTGTGATTAGCGGCCTTGTCTGAAGCAAAATATTTCATTTTGAAACCACTACTGGTTTCCAGGAAATTGTGACATTTTTGGGTTTGTATTGCAACTTTTCATGAAAAGTCTCCACTTTAGTTAATCACTGTGCTGACCAAAACCGGGCACAACTCCGCGCATGATTGCCTACTTTAATTTGGTTCATGTTCAATTCATGCCTCCCCTAGAAGGGATTTTTTCGCCCCCTATTGTTCTCATTGTCTTCAGAAAGGATTGACCAATGAGAATCCACTTTCTGCACATATATTTACAGGTCTTAGGGGGGCCTAGACAACAGACTTTTTGTCTATGCAAGACGATTATCAAATTTCAGTTTTTGTTGGCCGCCTAAATTTAAGGTGCTGATTTTCACATTTTCTGAAGGAAAACACACCTTTTCAAAATGGTAAATCGAAAGAAGAAATACTAAGCAACTACTCAACAGTTTCAACAGCAGAAATCCGAGAAATAATGGCAAAGAAATTGTCCTTCAAGGTCAAATTCTCATTTTATCCAGGTGACGAGCTAGCGGACACCTCAAATCATTATTCTAGCTATAGACTTTATGTGTAATTTTCGAGTACTTCTGGGAATCCAACAGCCAAAAAAAAAATTGTGGTTCCAGAAAATATCTATACCCCACTCACAGAAGGGATTTTTCATATGGCTCACCCTTCCCCTCTGAATTTTCCAAAATCAGCCCACAAAATTTACCCCCCTCCCCTCCATAAATTCCAATATTTCCCTACACCCCCTGGAAATATTTCTATTTCTAGTAAAAGCAAGAAATAGGCTTATTTATTGTTCAAGAGGCCAAATTTTGATGCTTACGTGTGTTTTCTAGTAAATTAGCGTATACTGTGACCAACATATGAGCAGAAGTCGCGTGGTAATGTAAATTAAAAAATTCATATCGTCATTACAACCAGTTCCACTTCATTATCCTGACAACACAGCAACACTTCAATATAAACGAACAGATATCAAAATGCAAGTTCACATTCATTAGGGTGCTGGGGAAAGAAATGCTTTACACTGCACCGGTAAAAACAAAACAGTCAAAACCGTATCAAAATTTCCGTGCACAAATATTTACGTATTTCAGAAAGAATATGGAATATGGTGTCTCAGATTACATGGAAAATCTAATCTTTCTTGGCACTTAATTTTATGAGATAAGGTTCTGCAAGCCGTTCTTTTACAGTAACTGCTATTGTTGTGTCACAAAATCTTATCTTGTCCTATCAGACTCGCGTACAGTGTAATTCAATCTTTTCCGGCGACAATATTTAGCGTCCTGTCGTATTGTCATCTGATGGTCAAAATTTGACATGTTGCCGATTTTGGAACTTGCAGAATTTTTCTTTTATTTATGACTTTGTTAGACTATGGCCCAGGGGGGGGGGGGGGGGGGGTACTCGGGTATATTAGTTACGGGGAGGTGCGAATGAGGCTAAATTTTGAAACCCAAAACAAGTCCCGTCACGCTAAGGAAAACCCAAAAAAAGTCCAGCAGCCAAAAACGTAACCCAAAAAAAGTCCAAATTTTTTAAGCATCAAAAACAATAAAAGTACAAAACAAGAACCAAGCGAACAACATCAAGCACACATTAATGGCAAAGGGTATTCAAGTTACACTGAACAGCCCTGAAGAGCGGCGAAGACAACAAGAGCGACGCGGTTGGGAATTAGAATATATGAAGTCTATGAACGTGACCAGTTGACACAGCACGCAGACCACCTAGCACGGTGGATAATGGTGTAATGCAATATCTTCGACAATCAACAATATGTAATTGACACAAGATGATTGATCATTATCAAATAAACTGAGAGTTGTCTTTGTCTTGTCATTTTATTTGCATGATTTAAACTTGTTAGTGAAATCGTTTTGCGTAAAATCAAGAATGGAAGGGCACGATTTTCATCAACCCCAAAAAAAGTCCTTGCCAAAATCTTAAGGGCAAAAAAAGTCCACCAGAAAATTTCAAACCCAAAAAAGGTCTTCGCACGTCCCCGTCACTAATATACCCGAGTACCCCCCCCCCCCCCCCCCTGGGGACTATGGTAAACTGCCTACTCTGGAGACCTGGCAGAACTCGAAAAAAAATTACAGAACTAGACTTTTTTTCATTCAAAGTTTAGCTGAAAATGACATTGCAAGTTCAAAAACATTTCAGCGCACACGCTGGAATGTTCTGTAAACCGAATTGTGTAAATATCAAATGGATCATGTTACACTCTTGTCATATTCCTGTGAATTACTTGAGATGCCTTTTGTAATATGAAAATGTCATGATGTAATCATTAATGCAGCGTGATTTACCATGGGTATCGAAGAAATTTTTCCTGTCTGTTAGGTGAAAATATATTGTATGTTTTTAGTTAAAATTCATGAAGCAACAAGACGTTTATTTATCTGATTTCTCGAAGAATTATTTTTATCAGGATCAGAGAACTGTTTTCTGTCGATACCAAATTACTACAGTCATGTAGTTCAATGTTGACGCAATAATTCAGTTCAAACAATATTTTTTCATGCTGGCGAATGACAATGAAAAAAATAGGCCCGCAATGCGTGTGGTAGCTACTGCATTCTTGTTTCCATTGTTATGTGAATACAAAGGAGGAAAATCAGGTATCCCACAATGCCTCCCTTCCAACGATATTATCAACTCGATTTTGATACGCGATCTCGCATTTGGGATGGGGTTTCTCGGAATGAACGCTGAACTACTCTCTCGGTCGCCATTGCTTACGTGAATTGCTTACATTTAGACAGTCAGAGTTATGTCAATTCGTCAAACTTAGCCTGTTGTCGGTTTCTAAAAGTCATGGGACACGTTAGTTTTCTAAAAGACTTACGAGAGCGGCTTCTTTGCTTGTTTGTGCGATCAGAAACATTGAACGGCGGCTTGCCACTTGACTCTTCTTCAACTTCTTCCATGCATTTCAATACCGTTTGCTTGAATATCGACTTAAAAGGAAGCATTTATGTCACCACTTGATGTCCTTACACAATAGAACCAACAGAATCGTGCTTAAAGTGCTGTTAATTTCAACCAGGAAAACGAGTGATAAAGGCATCGTGCAGTTGTTGACATGTTGGGCGCCAATTTAGGCAAACTTCAACGAACACAAATTCCTTCAAAACATGGGGACCTAAGGGGACCTTAAATAAAATTCAAAGGAGATACTATTCGACCAACAACAGGCAAGATTTTACACTAATGTACCCAGGATTGAACTCGCTAGGGTC
Organism: Pavona decussata; assembly: GCF_977016875.1. NCBI lineage: Eukaryota > Metazoa > Cnidaria > Anthozoa > Scleractinia > Agariciidae > Pavona > Pavona decussata. The sequence goes on along the minus strand of NW_028145860.1, from coordinate 6,754,498 downwards.
AAATTTGGGTCAAGCATTTGAGAGCCGCGAACGAACAAAGCGAGTCGATCATGCATACCACTCCAAACAATTGTATGTTTTTCTTTATTCTTAGGCAAATTAGCTGCAAAATTGTAATGCAAGCTTGAACTTAATTCTCAAAGCAATGCACAAAACAATTTAACTTACATTCTCAGATCCTGAATAAGGAAAAATAGCCACTTGAAATTCAGTCGATTTCAGACTGCGTGCTCGCCTTTGCATCGATACTTGACACCTTCTAGTCAATAATTTTTCGCGGAGACTCATGGAATACCTGATTTCTCCTCCTTTTGTGAATACGGTGCTGTTTAGTATGTACAGCTATTTTAGAAAAGGTTGTCGTACGCATACGCTTGGGTACTCATAGAGCGACAACCTTTTTTGAATTAGCTTTATACAGCTATTTCACCTAAGGTTGTCGTGGCTCAAGTGTACGCACCCAGACCGCAAAGGAGCATGTGAGGTAAAAATAAGTGGTTATTCGACAAATGACTGACATACTGCAAGATAGAAATTGGTCAGGGCTCAGCCCAAACAATAGCTTTGTATGACTCGACAATATCTTTTCGAAATTTTATTTTCAATGGATTTTTCTCAGCATGCTCAGATGCGGCTAACAATAACATAAACATGAGGCATTGTTATCTCATCAAGAGATAAGTCCTTGTGTAAGTGGCATTTGATTTGCTGTTCATGAGGTACAAAAATAATCTGATGTAGATGCGGCTTACAATAATATAAACATGAGGCATTGTTTTCTCATCAAGATATAACTCAACAGTGATAATAATAGAAATGACAGGCCTGCACAGCTCACAGGGGACCGCCAATTCTGTGAGTTGTCCTTCGTGAGTTACAGCAGTGAGTATATGGTGAGTAGCAAGATCTTAAATTTTCAAGATCTTGCTGGTAAGATCTTGAATTTTCCAAATCTTGCCGACAAGATCTTGAATTTTCCAAAGCTTGCCGTCAAGATCTTGAATTTTCCAAGTCTTGCTGGCAAGATGTACCAAGGAGCCAATTGAATTGCAGGGTTTTCGATCCAAAGCATGGGTTTATAATTTGACAAGAGAGCGCGTTTGTTGAAGTGATACCGAGAACTCATCTCTACCATTTCTAAAGAATCGCAACTGAAGAGATCCACTAGATTAGGATCGAAACCACGGTCTTGCCTGACCATTGACTTAAATGCTACAGAATTTACTAACAGCCGAAGGACTCGAAGCAGCCCCTGGCCAGAGCACGTAATCAAAGCACGGGAGGAAAATACTAAGCTCCCGCAACACAAACCTCGCAGTTACAGAGCTAAGGGGAGCAATAACAAAACACACAGCTGTAACTTAAGCGGCCTTTAGCCCTCAATTTAATGCATTGCATAGCTTTCAAAGAAGCTACAATGCTAAAGAAAGGATCAAGAGACAAATAACCGTGATAAGAAGCACAACATCTTGCAACAAAAGCAAATAGCCGGGACCGACAATCTGACAAATTTTACGCTGCAAGATAAATAAATGTATTCCCTGCGAGCAGAGGCCCTTCAATCTTCTTAGATAAGTCCGACTTATCTAGGAAGATCGAAGGGCCTCTGCTCGCAGGGTAGATAATGTATAGTTATTACAGACTCATTACACGGTTCAAATCTTATCCTTACAATGATAAAAAGAGAGGGGCTATGCTGTCACCAGACACACCGAAATGAGCCATAGAAAGCCTAAACTAAATGCCACAAATGGCATAAGAACGACAGACACTAAACAGAAAAAACAAGAGGTCAACTGATGACCTTTGAGATCAAAATACAAAACATGCGACAGTTAAACACATGGCTTTTTTCAGTGTCTATCGCGCAAATCCTACAAATGATAAATGGTGTTTAATAAGAAGAAAATCCAGTGCTAAAACAAAATTTACAGGGAGCACCGCTCATTTGATAGAGAAAAGTGTGTTCTCTGAAAGACATACCCGTGAGGCCAAAACTATTATTTAGGCTAAACACGCACATGAGAGTCGCGCAGGCCTGTCAACCCCATCATTGCCAAAATTCAAGATCTTGCCGGCAAGATTTGGAAAATTCAAGATCTTTCCAGCAAGATCTTGCCGGCAAGATTCGGAAAATTCAAGATTTTACCAGCAAGATCTTGCCGGCAAGATTTAGAAAATTCAAGATCTTGCAACTCACAGGCCTTAACTCACCACTGCTAACTCACCATATCTAACTTACTGCCTTGTCTAACCCCGCTCACAGGGTTAATAAGTTAATACATTAGTTTCCTTAATGGATTAATGTCTGTAATGCGTGTATTTAGATAAGACCTTTAGATGTTGTGCGTGTCAAAGATCATTCATTCCTGTGTTATCCTTTGTGAAAGCAAGAGCAACCCACCCACCTCACCCAGGTTTAGGGTGTTGTCTCTTCAGTAGTATTTACATTTGAATAAACATCCGTTTACCCCATCTGCTGAGTCTGTTTGTGGTAGTAATTACACTAGTATTTGTATTTGAGACAAAAAGACGTACAGCTGTACTACCAGATTCAAAGTAAGAAAAGCTCTAAACAATAAGTCTGTTTGTATAACCTGTAAAGTCTATCAAAATTGGATGCTTATCAAATTTACTACAGGCATTATCGTGCGCCAAGAAAATCGATCGTGATCCCCAGGTCTCCGAAAGCCACTTTGGCATGCTTGTAAAATCACAAGCGGACCACCCTCTGTTTGTGTCACGTGACACGATTGGTTGAAATTTTTACTGAGTAGAAAAAAAAGTTTCAAGGAAATGTTGATTGAGTTGCGTGTTGTTTTTTTAGCCATTCCGAGCCGTAGAAACCCTTCTCTGGTGCGTTTACTGTACAACAGTGTTGCCGGCGCTAGTTCGGCCGGTACTAGAGTCTCAAGTCTCAAGTTGCAAACAGTCATTACACCACACAAAAAGAGGGTGGTCCGCCTGTGGTAAAATCGACTCTATCCATCAAAACGATAACATTGTAGCTACTGCGCATGCGCAGTAGCTACAAAAGTGCAATGTAAATGTTTGCCAGCAGAAACAATATAGTTCGAAGTGACAGAAGTACTTAGTTAGATATGTGTGGCAGACATTCAAGCAACTGTAATTTACAGGATTTACTCGTCTTAGTTCCATAACATGGGTTTCGTTTACCAGCCGCTATTCGGGAAAATGACCGGACTCGAGTGGAGACAGAAATCAAGCCTAAACTTTTTTTTTATTGATTTGTATTCCCAAAAGAAAGCGTTTTAGGAGGTGTGAAAAGAGTTGTAATTGTAATTCACTGTAAGCAACTGGCATTTGATGTTAAGCGCTTTGTTAGCCTCCAACACAGACGTCCTTAGGGATTCGTGAAATCATCCCTTTTGCCCTTGTCCCACCAGGCCCTTCGATTCATGATTGTCAAAACGTGGATAATTGGACAAAACCGTATAGCAAGCTTTACTTTTAAAGGGAAACAAGAGTCTAGAAAAATTTTACCTGAAATGAAAGTGCATGTTCCCAGGATTTTAAAACTGGAATTCGTGTAAAGCACCTTCTTGAATTTGATTTAGAGGTCTTTGAAATCACACAGAATATGCTGTGTTCAAGAGCAGGCAGCTGGGACCATCTTGGAAGTAGAAAATGATATCAAGGCTATGAGATAGCATTGGACATAGACAGTTTCACAGTCTGCAGTCTGACCTTTGTATTCGCATTGGCAAATAAGGATTTCTCTTAGGACAAAAATTATGCTTCACCATCTTGCTTTTGGCTAACAACACCTGTAAAATCACCAATGGATGGGTATCCTGTGATGGGTAGACTGTGGCTCGCTAAAATAAAGCGTGAGGGTAAACTACCAAAGCCCAAGAACTGCTTTTGTTTGAAGTTCTCTGTGAACAATGTATCAGTTGCTTATTAGCAGGGATTTTAAACAACTTTCTTATGAATACATGTAGCTCTGACAAAATGAACTCCAGAAGATTCTTCCATTTTGAAAGGGATGCAATAATAGGCCATTTCCGAGTTGCTGTGAACCTCACTATGAAAGTGAGGCTAAGTGCAAACCTTTTCATAAGAAAATTAGTTTTGTTTGCATATGAATGAAAACTAATTTTCATAACAAAAACTTTGCACTTAGCCTCGCTTTCATTATGAGGTTCAAAGCAACTCGGAAATGGTCTATTAACAAATAGATTCCATTTTGCCGTGCGTCTGTACTCTGATAACGCACAGATGACGTCAAACGATGGTGAGAACAAGGAAGTACTCGCGTGACTGATGTTCTCACCACGTTTTGACGTCCTCTGTGTGTTATCAGAGTACAAACCCCACGGCAAAATGGAATCTGTTTGTTTCATACAATAACCAAGACATTTTAACACATTTTGTGAGCAAGCATCGCATTGCCTGAGCTGAGTCAAAAACTTTCCAGCAAACTCAGTTTTAGACTACTACACACATGCAATTGTGATCTTCTAAATTAGAGTATAATCAGAAAGAATTTCAGGGCTGCAAATAACTAACGGGCAGGCGCCGGTCATGTTGTCCGGTCAAACATGTTTTTGCTCGGACACTACCCGTTTTTGGCCGGTCAAATTGTAACAGTCGTAACTCTTGCGATAGTGAACCCAGATTGCACAGTAATCCTTTTATAACTAAAAAAGGAAAAAAACGACTGAGTTTGGCAATAAAAATTACAAGTTACATGTAATAGTTTAACTACTCTTTACTGCAAAGCAGCCTCGCATTCAGTACGTAGAACGGTTACGCAAGATACAACCGCAATTGGCTGTTTTACTTTACATCTGGCCAAATCACTTATAATTAAATATTACACTTTGGCAATCGCCACATCATTTCTACAACTGAACTTTAAGTAAAATGTGCAGAATATATGAAAGCTGAAGGGTTCAATCGATCTCTTAATTAATTTGAAAAAAAGAAGCTAAGTAAAACGTAAACATAAACAAGAAACACTTAACTTTAATTCATAAATTATCGTCTTAGGGTTTCGAAATTCGGCAGCACTGTATGCAATTCTTATTCCAAGTACAATTGTTGCGCTCGCTGACTTTCTTCCATTTAGAATTCCTTTAAGACGACCTTATTCTTCGACTTTTTGTGTTATACGCTCCATTTTTGAGTTGCATCAAGTAATAAAATCACCAGAAAGTTTAATAACCAGGTTGTGCCGGAAGTAACGTATGGTTTGTTCGCTTTTCGCACTTTGCAACAAATGCTACGTGGAGTATTCTTGGTGCCGCTAGATTATTCTTCATGAGGGTGCTTTCCGGTCATTCAATCAATCAAACAAACAATCAATCACTTTATTTAAGAGTCAATCATGGTATCTAGTCAAAAGTAAAACCCTCTACTACTTGAAAATAACGGAAGACACGATGATTTGCGGTCGCGACAGGACTTGATGACATCGTGGAAATGTACGACTACCGGGAATTTCTCGACCTCTAATTTGTCTAGTTTTATATATTTTTTTTTCTTTTTGAAACATGAATGTTGTCCCTCGTGATTATGAAATAGTTTTAACAACTTAGAATTTCTCCGAACGAATCGGTAAAGGAACGGACAAGATGTCCGGCAATCCAAGGATTTGTCCGGTCAATAACCAATTTTGACCGGACATTGTCCGTTGACCGGCCGTTATTTGCAGCCCTGGATTTCACTAACAATATTTTCAAAACTAACCTTCATTCCAGAAGGAAATCCTGACCCCAAAATATTACAGCATGTAAGTCGCTTCACTGCGATTTGTAACTGATTACTTGCCGATTTACCGGATTTCTATCGGCGACATATTTCGACTAATATTTGCTTTCTCTTCACGTCACAACAAAGTTCTAGCTTTCCTATCCTGGTCGAGGTCACTCTCACTTTCTCCAATTTTTTATTGGGCAGTTTTCCATTCCTGCGAAAATTTGCCTGTGTTTGTCCGCTACTCGCAAAAACAGTTTGCAAAACTTTGTTGATCGGTCATTCTGACTGGACTCTAGACTCTGATCATGTACGCCGGTCACACCACGTGATGACGTCAATCGTACGTCTATACTCTAATCACACACTCCTCTAGACCAATCAAAACATGAGTTTTACACTGTTCATTGCATTTTATTTGATGGTGAAAATTACGGGTAGAATCATATTTAAGACAACGTTTCGGTGTCCTCATGACACCATCATCAGGTCAAAATATAATATTCAACAGATAACAAGAATATTAATGTTCAAGTGCAAGTTCTTAGTCCCTTGAGGCTAGGTGAAGAGTTTTGCTTTTATCGAGTCACTTTGAATATTTAGACACGGTTTGTGCTCACGAATGAGGAACATTTTGTACAGAAGACAATCAAATTTGCCGGAGCATTTCTTAAGAATCTGAAACATATTAGATGTCATTGTTCTTGATGAATGTTGACTTTAGCTGTGATTGAATATTGATCCAGATCTTTTATGTTCATCGATTCGTTGGTAAAGATGCCGACGCGTGTAACCAACATAGCTGGCAACACACCAGCCGCATTCAAATTTGTAAACAACTGATTGTTCGTGATCAACGCAGGCTTGATTTCTTTATGTTAGAGATCTTCTCCAACTTTTCGAGAGATGAAGACTGGGCATAAGTCGATGTTTAACAGCTTACCAAGATCCTTCAACTGTTTGCGCACAGAGTCAGCTGATTTTTGTTCCTTGAATGGTAGAACAATATTCGTACTGATTGCAGGTTTTTAACTCTCGGTTTAAGTCTTGAGTTGTAGTCTATTTATAGACTTAAGAAATGGTATCTTACATTTGGCACTTTTTCACAGCAGCTTCTGTGTTCAAAATTGGAGTTTGTGGTGCCAACAAACATCTTATGTTACCATGAGAGCAGTGAAGTAGGGACATAAATAAAGGGCATTTTGGAACATCCTCCCTGAAGATTTATTTGCATGCCAAATTTGAGTGGGGGTCAAAAATTTTCATTTTCCACTTTGTTTGAACTTTTTTTTTTCAGAGAAGTGTTCTTAATTTTTAAGTTTAACAGACCAAAACGACTCAAAAGCAAATATTAGGTGCATCCATAAAAATTTAAAATAAAGGAGTTCATGCACAGAATCACAAATTGTGCGAGTTTTGACAGCACAATAGACTTGGCATTTGGAGCATAACCCTGGGATTTGTTTGCCTTGTTGTTGTTTTTTTGTTTTGTTTTTTTCTACAAAAATCTTCTAGCTTTCTATTAAAAAACAATTATGCAAAATTTGAGTTAGTGGGCCTGCTTTTTTAATGTCTGCATATTTGTATTGCAGGATCAGAGGCATGATGAGATGATGAAAGATGTGCTCTGCTCAAGTGGTGACCAACTGGACAGTGTAGATAATTTTTTGTTTTATTCTGTCATAATAGTGAACCAAGCATTGAAAGGAGAAGTGTTGTGAAATGTGCAAGCACAATGAGACAGAAGTACAAATTTTGTACTGCTATCTCCATTTAAATTGCATTTGCATGTATTATGGGTTGGAAGACTTGTTTGAACAATTTGAATTGACCTTTGGACAATTAAGTAATGGACAGACAACAAAATTTCAAACAGTGGTTAATTTTGGATTTGATACTAACAACACTTCTCCTTTTAGTTTAGGCATGTAGCTATATTAACAAAGATAGTGCATGACTACATGTAATTCCCCCACCTATGTGAACGCAATAATTAGTCTGAAAGTTTTTACTAGAGACTGTTTACTATAAGGATGGTTCATTATTTATAAGGATGACTGGGTCGGGGAAAAACCGAACGGGGTTTGAAAAATTTTCTTTCCGTGGCATCTTGCTTTGTGTTTTTTTCTTGAACAAAGTGACCGGGGTTTAAAAAAATGTTGCATTAACCTAAAACTGTGGTAGAAATGCAACAGTTTGGTGAAAACATGTGGAACCTGTATTCGTATTGAAATTCACCCGATAAATTGCAGTACATTCATAACAAAGAAATGTTGCTGCAATTTTTTTAATATATTAAAATGCAGGGTAAACTCGCTCTGAAGCTCATGCCATGCATTTGAACACTCGAGAATTTTGACAGGTCACAGAGCAACGTTGTCGAAATGACACATTTGTGTCAGCTGCTATCTAGTTGTTAGTTGTTTACATTTAAGAGCTTGTAATTAAATTGGAATATCAAAGGATGAACAAGGATTTTAAATACTTTCAAAGTGAACTCCAACAATTACAAAATTAGATCTCATGTTGAGGATCTCATGTTACAAAAACTCCTACATGCTTAACTAGAACACATTATTTTGGCCTTCAAAAGCCGGGAAATGCATGATGAGACATTGCAAATTTGATCGCCTTTGATTCACGTCTTCGACACCAATAGGAGTTTAATTAATGGGATTTTGATTTGAATTGAAGAATAATTTTCTGTCACACTCCGCAGAGTCTGCCAGTCAAGTTCTGTTTATTTCAAGCAAAAATGGGCTCAAAAAAAAAACATTCTTATCTGCGTCGGAAATAAAGAAAAACAAGTTTTAATTTGTTTATGTGACAAGCTGTGGTATTCAATCTGTCCATTAAAGCAACTGAGCTGTCCATGTTAACATGCACTTTTCACAGATGTTAATAGTTTATCGTTTGCAACCAGTGAACTCTGTTGATAAACATTCCATGATTTTCACAAGGTACTCACTTCAAATTGAACAGGCTTATGACAATTTGACCAAAAGACTGAACAGGCTATGGAAAAAATAGTGCTTTTTGGGCGGGTTTAAAAAGTAGAGGAAAGCTATTATTGTTTTCCCCGACCTGGTCATCCTTATAAATAATGAACCATCCCTTATTTGTGTTCTGACCATTCAACTTGCATGCAAGTTGATAGGGGCACAGGAAAAACTTGAAATTGCCTTTGTTTTGTGATATTATTTCAGGGCTAATTTTTGTGCTGTGAGAATGGGGATTTGTAGTCAAACACTTTCTTAGTTTGTAGCTGCATCTCCAAGTAAAGTTCTGCTGTCCCACATCTACATCAAATTATCAGACAAAAGACCAACTTTTAGTTTTGTTGTCTTTTTATTTTTTTTAATTTTGGCATTCTGAACACTTAATGGCATTTATTGAAGTTTTACAAAAGTTACAGTGTGATTACTGTAACTGGGGCCACCTAGACAAAACTGACCGATTGGATTACAGGAAAATAACAGTACATTCTGAGAAAGTAGTTTTTTGAGCCAATCAGCAACTTGTAAGAAAACAATAAGCTACTTGAAGCACAAAATTTAAGTATTGACAACAAAAGTTTCCAAGAAAGCAAAATTTATCCTTAAACAATGCTTTCTGTGTTTGTAACTCTGAGTATAACGCTATGATTTTGTCATTTACAAGCAATTTCTTCGCTAACGTTGCTGCGCTTTTCAATAACTTGCGACCTCGAGTCAAAAATTTAACCAACATTTATGTTTTGCGTCTCCGTCAATCACTTTAACCAACCTCTCAAGAAACATAGGTTTTCTTCAGCGGGTTTAAAAGGTGTTCGTAGGTTGTAATTTGTAGATTTCGATTCATTTTGTTTGTTTCTTTTTGTCATAATTATGATTTACAACCAATTTTCTCAGAATGTATTGTTATTTTCCTGTAATCTGATTGGTCAATTTTGTCTAGGTGGCCCCGGTTACAGTAGTCGAACTGTAAGAATGATCAAGTTAACAATTATTACTCTGAATAGAAATTTATAACAAAAGAAAAAGGAAACCACAGTAATTGAGTACAGGAAACCTCTCAACGGCGGTTATCAGATAAAACTTGATTGTTGATCTCAAAAAGGGATATTTCCCCCTCTGAAAGTGACCATGTAGACCATTATACTAGACACTGCCAACCACTGTGATTTGGATGTCCCAGAACTGCCAAAACTTATGAAGAAAAAAAACAAATTTAAAAAGAAACGACTTATCATGCAACTGTATGAAACTTGAAAGGTGACCAAATTGATGTCGTTCACAACAATCTTAGTTTCCAAAAATGTCACCAATGATTTTTATTGAACTGCAGGGGTAGCAAATACGAAGTTTTTAACCAACAAACATCTAGCATTTTAAAGGGAAAAGAGGATGTCAAATTTAAGGTTCACATGAATTAAAAATTTGTACCAAAGGCTCAAAATATTTGAAAGTAAGCATTACAGTTTTTCCAGATCTTAAACTTACACAAACATACGCTTTGTCACTCTGAAGGCTGTTTTACTTCACAATGGCAACATGGATGCTTTACATGCATAGATAGCAAACTCTCAGAAACAAAAGATGCTGACACAGCACAATGACTGTTTTGTGTGGATGATGAGGGAAATAGAATCCGTCTATTGGAATTAAACATCAGTGTTCCGGAACTCAACCCAAACCAATCAACTACAAACACCACAAAGCTGCACCACACTATAGCTAGGACATTCTATTATTGTAGAAACATGATGCCATTGTGCCAATTACTACAAATTGAAATAAACATTTAAACCCAATGCAGGATATAAGTTAACTTTGGTGTACACTAGACAAGCAGAACTTTACTTGGCTTATGTGTGTTTATTTTAATAAATAGCAGATTGATATTTTGACCCAAACAGACCAACATTTCTCTCCAGAACAGATTGTATTTTGTTGTTGTTTTTCACTTCTAGTGTTAAATTGAATATTATAACTGTCCACCTCTGGCCTCATGTGAAATAACAAATGTTGATTGATTCCCAGTGCATCTTTTTGTATGCCACCACAAATCATATCGCAGGATAAAACCACAACAAAAGCAAAGAGACTGTTGGCAATGAAACAACGCTTAGATTTTACTTTGCAAAAATTTCTTTCCTTTTTAACATTGATTTCGCTGCTACCTGACCTTGAAAATCAAAAAATGTTTGGCAAAGGTCTTCCCTTAAAAAAGTCAAAAGATGCGATCAAACTTGTTAGGCCTTATAAACAAGTAGTAAACTGACTCGCTGTTCTTTCAACAATTCTGGGACCAAAATGCCAGAAAAACTCAGTTGGACAAAAGCTTTGGAAAAAATTAAGCTGAGTGATAAACTTCATGAAGAATCAATTGTGGTGATGACTTGGACTATAGCTTGTGAGCCAATTTTCTTGAACTCAAAAAGTCTGATTGTATTAGTTGTTGACACAGGGCACCCAAACAGACTGCGAGTCTATTGTGTGACCATAAGAGAATGAATAAGAATACTGGAAATTTGGACATTCGTTATGTCAAGTGAGGCTTTCGTTGGATGACAACAATATCCAGTTTAACATTTGAAATGCAACCCATTCACAATATAGTAATGGTATTATCAAATCATGAACAGGATGTGCAGAGAATTTGAATGAAGTAAATTGTTGTGGTAAAAATTCAGGAAATTACTTTGTCACAAGCAAAATATCTAAGGACTCTTTGTATAGATCACACTATTGCCATGGAAACAGGCAAAAGCAATAATAGAAATCCTCAGCTGGGAAATGTTTTGGTGAAGACAAAAGTATTTCAACTGAAATCAAAGTGCTTGGCAGTTTGAGATCAAGACAGACAAAACAGATTTTTTAAAATCAATTTTGATTTAAGGCTGTCTTTTGGTAACATTAATTTTATCAATCTGCTCTTTATTTAAATGGGCTGGTTATATAATCATTGCAGGCTGTAACATGCTTACATCAGACATGAAGACCTAGTCACAGTTGTTCAAAGAGTGAATAACATTATCCAGCAGAAAAGTTGCTATCCAGTGGATAAAATGTGTTAGTTGGAGTACATTTTATCTGCTAGACAGTGGTTTATCAGCTGGATAAAGTTATCCACTCTTTGAACAACTGGAGCCGGAATGTCTCTTGTTTGCATAAGCCCAGCAGTGATGTTTATGTAGCCATCCCGAGGGCTCTTTTAAAGTGTCTTCATGTTCTATGGGTATTCTTTTCTTGATGTTTCTATGATGTGTAGGCAAATGCCCCAAGCCTGTCTGATTCTGATGCTTTTTGACGATTTAGTAAAGCTTCCATTATTTTGTTGTGTACTGAACCTTTCAATTTATTTGGGACACTTGTCTACACATTGTGGAGATGTCAAGTAAACTAATAGTCATGGGCCATATAGACACTTAAGGTTACACTAAACCTTTTTGACTGTGTTACGCACAAAGACCAGTAAGCTCTCAGCTTTAGAGTAAAGTATCCAAAGCTGTACATCATTTTAAAGCTAAAAGAATGGAGAAATGTAAGAAATCAAACTTCTTAGCTCAAAACTGTACCCACTGCAAGACCTTAAGTGCAAATTTGCTGAGGTATATAAATGTGAAGTAACTGCGCAACCATTTCACTTAACTTAACATCTGGTGATTGCAAGATGTTTGGCAGGTATTGGCCACTAAAACAGTGTCAGGGATTACCGGAGTTTGTTTTAGTTTTGAAGTTATAGCGCCAAATGCAAAAAAAAAGGCAGTCAGAAATCAATCATCAAACTTCAAATAGCATTTGCTTTGTTTTGAAAACTCTGTCAGGGATTTTTGACAGCTGTTTTCAAAATAAAGTGAAAGTGACTTGAAGTTTGATGTGTGATTTCTGTCTGCCGTTTTTTCGCGTCTGGACTTTTAAATTCAAAACAAAAGCAGACTCAAAAAATCCCAGTCACGGTTTTAGAGGCCAATACCTCCAAAACATTTTGCAACCACTGGATGTTTAGTAGAGTGAAGTGGTCGCGTGGGTAGTTCACGTTTATAACCGTCAGGAAATTTGTACTTAAGGTCTTGTAGTGGGTACAGTTTTTGTAAAGAAGTTTGATTTCTTACGTTTGTTCATTCTTTAAGCTTTAAAATGATGTACAGCTTTGGACACTTTACTCTAAAGCTAAGCACTTACGGGTCTTTGCGTGTAACACGGCCAAAAAGGTTTAGTGTAATCTTAACTTTGCTTGGTTCACTATTATTGTTGTAGACAAAAACAACACACACTAAGTTTGCAGTGAAAAAAGGTTTATTTTGTTCAAAAAAGTTGTAAAAAAAGAAATAAAAAAAAATCTAGCCAACCACCCCCCTGCCTTTCGGGTTGCTGCCGCTCTGGCCTGAGTTGTTCTGTGTTCTTTTGTCCTCATTAAATATTCCAACTTTGAAATCTTGTTAAGTTTTATCTGATCTCATAATTTCTAAGGGGTGATGCGAACACTGGGAGATTCCCTGTTGATCCACAAGTGGACATGACAACATGGAGGCTGGTGAGGGTTTGTTTCCCTGCCCTCTAGAGTCCAATCCAACTTAGCCTGGATACCACAATTCCTAAATTTTTGTTTGGTGCCAATCAGTTTGAAAGTGGTTGAAATATGCTTGTTTCATAATTTGGCCATTCGGTAAAATAAAATAAAATTTTCCCCAAATTCAATGTTTGATTTTAAATCTTCCACTGTCTTGGATGAACAAAATAAGCGTCGCTGTTCAAGGGCAAGGCATTTCATCATAGGAGGAGGAGGACGAGGCCGGTTCAGCGTGCCGTCTACCATTTCCCCGGCCGCACCTTGTCATATAGCAAATCAAAGAGCACATAAAGTCTCGGAGGGTAGTTCATTCTATGAAGCTGCCAAAAGCGAAATTTGCCGCCCCTTATCCCGCCATTTAGTCGCAAAATCCAAGCAGAAAAAAAAATTTGTGTGTGAAAGCACTAAATTGAAAAGAAAGTCGACCTAAATTTATTTCTAGTTAAATTTTTGATGTTCGCTAGCCTGCGGTGAAACTCGGTTTATTTGAATGTCTTCTCAACATTGAGTGTGAAACAAAAGGCAAATAACGGCATTTTGACAAAAACTATTTACGGTTTTTAAGAGTAAACTTCGAAATGGCGAAAATGAATTAGTTATACACAGCTTCGGATCGGATGATGTAAAAACACGTGCAGTATTATGCTAATTTGCGGTGATGAAAAACACTCGAAGAATTCAAAATGGTTGGCCGTATGGTACTAAAAGTTTTTTGTTTTCAATTCACGTCTTTAAGAAACCTAGAATTCGTGGTTATGAAAAGGTTTAGGGCAATCGAAGTCAAAAAACGTTATGAAAGCTGTCATGTTTTTGAACGCACGCATTTTTTGTAAACAAAATGTGGAACCATAATTTAGATCACATTTCCCAAACCGCCTTCACGGTAATAATTTTCCTTTTTGTTTCATGAATTATTGATGATTTGAGAAAGATATTTGAACTGTGACATCATTAGACAACAGTAAATCTATAAGCATTTTTTTTTTAATAAAAAAATAAAGAACCAAGGTAGGACCAACCGAATTCTTTGAACTGTTATGCCACATGATGTCATAGTGCATTTCCCTGTCAATTTCATCTGATCACAGGCAGCCTAAACACCATACATGAACACGAACACTTGAATGGTGTAGGATTCATGTATTGTGTACCTGGGGTCCTGAAATCTGAACAAAATTGATCAAGAAATTGTTTTATGAATACAGTATCCATGTTCCTACAAGAATTATTGTTGGAGACAAAAGGTTAATTTTCAACAAAACTGAAAAATGTTTTGGATACGAAATTTGTAAAAAGGATAATAATTGATCATTTTTGTAGAATACAATAATTTTACTAAATAAACCCCATCAGGCAGCTGGTATATTAGAGAATATTTAAAAAAAAAAAATAAACAACAAAAAAAAAATATTAAAAAAAAGAAAGTAAAGGATAATGCCCAGGGCTGAAAGATTGTCTAAAAAAGTAAACAGTTTGCCCAGAAACAAAGTTTCAAGGGCAACTGTCAAATTTTGAGGACAATCCTTAAACTGAGGGCATTATCATCCGATATACCAGTAAACCAGAAAGGGGTTTATTTATTCTATAACCCTCTGATTAATTCCTGAAACACGTCACTTTAAAAAGAAAAAACAGCCAGTGCTAGCCATAGCATGACTGCAGGAAAATAAACATAAGCTGAATAGTTTGTTGGTTTGAATTTAGTTCCTATTAACCGAGTGGGAGGTCTGTATGGGAGAATCAAGACCAAGGTCGCCAGTACAGACCGAACGACCCCTTTGGAAGCTATGTTTTCAATTGCTCTAGACCCTTTCAGTGACTCACAAAATTTCTTTCATGCGTTTAAGTTGCTCTTAGTCTTGTATTGAGCGTTTTTGAATTTCTGTGCTTGCAAAAATATCTCAATTTCCACTTCATTTTTGCTCGTAGCTTCCTCTGTGGACTCAAATTTGCCAATGTTTGCTCATTCTCTTTACCTGCGTCCACGTTCAGGGCTGTTGGTTCTTCCATTTAGTATTATTAACAGGAATAAGCGATAAGCCTCTTTTTTCTTTTTTTGTTTGTAACTTTTTGAAGACAAATGTTAAAATAAGATCGGTCTAGATGCCAGTCTAGATGGGAAAATCTAAGCCATTATCCATTTTAGCCAATCAAGTTCTTGAATTTGATAGTTTCCAGTCCTTTTGAGACACAGCCATATAATAATGAAACATCTAAAACCTAAAACTATGATGTTTTCTTTGTTTTCTCTCATCGAAAAAACCAGACAACAGTTATCGTCTGATAAATGCTGTCTAATTGTAACATGTGACGTGTTTTGATAATCAGTGAGTTACAATAATAAATAAACAATCGTTTGTCTCATGATGTTGTTACTAAGTTGTAGATCACAATCTTCTATCACTTAAGTGACAACATTATGAGACAAACAATTATGTTATTTATCGTTAAAGAAAATTTGGTTGGTAAATTGTAGTTCATAACTTTTCATCAGAAGGAAATGATCAATAACTTTTTGGCATAAAATTTGGTAATTATACGAACAAAATTGAAAAGGGCAGTACCCTTTGTTTATGGTTTGTTAATGAAAAACTTTGGAAAATGTTTTGGCTTGAAGAATTTGGAGTGCAAGGATTTTGCAACTGCAGAAAATGCTCAATGCGCAGAAAAGCTTGATTAGGCAGCAACATAGCAAGTGGGCTGTAAGCATGGCGAAGGTGGGGAGTTCCCCACCCTGCTTACAGACTACAAGGCTAACAGCAAAGAATCCCCTCAACAAGGCTTCGAGCTCAATCCGAATTGCTACATGTTAGTCGACAGAGAGGGGCGTGCAGGATCCCCAGCCCCTTAATGTCCCCCCTATCACCATCCATCAGAGTAGCCTGATCATAACCCCGTCACTTAAACACTTAAGTTTTTCATCCATGACAGTGGAAGTGAAACAAGCATCTTGACCAAAATAACTTCCCCCCGCAATAATTTAGCAATGTGGTATCCAAGCAAAGCTGAATTAAACCCAGAGGACAAAGGAAACAAACCCTCACCTGCCTCCATGTTGTCATGTCCTCTTGTGAATCAACAGTGAATCTCCCAGTGTCCACATCACCCCTCAGAAATCAGTCGATCAGAATAAACCTTCCAAGATTCTCGGTTGGAATATTGCAGAGGACGCCAGAAACACAGACCTTCTCAGAGCCAGAGTTTCCACAACCCAGTGGCAGGGAGATAGTTGGCTAGATTGTGAGTGTGCTGCCAGTTTGTGTTACCTGCTAATAAAGCTTAGCAAAAACAATAAAAATTAATTATTATACATATAAATCAAGCTCATTGACAACACAAAAATAGAAAAGATCCTTCAGCCACTAGTTTTATTTTTTCCAAATCCTTACAGGTTTTCCAGATAAAAGCCCAAAAATAATAATATGAAACAGTTGAAGTTGATTTCTTTGATTAGCCGAGGTGCCACTTTTTGACACTATAAATTTCATCTTCAATATTGTGTATAATTAGTGTAAAGTGGCTGAAAGATATCATCTGTCTAATGAAAACCCCCAAAATCACCCATTTCTTCCGAAAACTATCACCTTAAAGCTTAAAATAATTTCAGTGTCAATGAGCTTGTGTTCTACAAAACAAAGGAAGCAGATTGTGTCTATGTATGGAAAAAATTGTTTCCGTTGAATTTGGAAAACAAAAAGAGAATTTTGTAAAATAATCTGAATA
>NW_028145860.1:6690000-6732500 GCF_977016875.1 Pavona decussata | reverse complement strand
TGGAGCCCTGGAGCCACGGAATTTTTAGCATGGAGGCTGGAGCCCAAAGCTATTCTCTGCTTGGAGCCCAGACATAAATCCTGATTTTGGCTAAATGGAGATCTGAAGACTAAACCAATAGATCCCTAGAATCCTTATCCTTCTGTCTTGAAGCCATGATGCCTGTTTTAATTTTTTTTTTTTTTTATTTTTTGTGTGTGTGTGTTGGCCTGAGTTACTATTAGAAAGTTTAAGAAGCTACTACAGCTACGGCAACCCAAACATCACAAAACAATAGGATTTAATGAGAAGAGCATGTGTTTTAGATTTTGGTACATTTCTTTGCCGTACTCGGCCAAACAACGTGAAATGACCAAATTCCAGGTTTTGTGGAGAACGTGAGCACACAATGGTAATTTTTTCATTCTCCATCTCAACTTAAACACCGTTCCCAACTTTTCTGTTACGGGATAGTTCAGCCACATTGTACAAGTGGAAAGAATTGAAATAATTGCGAAGTAGTACAGGTAATGCCAACTTGTATTTTAAGCCATGTTTTCGTTACCATTGTGGTTTCCTAAAGTCCCTATTTATGCACCAAGTATTGCAAGGTTATAATATAATAATTATTATTTTACTTACAAGAGAAAATTGTCCGAGTTCAAACAAGAGCCAGCAAGTTGGACCACAAATGTTTATCTTCTATCCATCTGGTTTTCTTCTTTGTCTGCCGAAAAAGAGAAAATAACTTTAAAGACTTTGTTCAATGTGTAGTTAACAAATTATATACATGTAGATCTGTTGTAAAATTAATTAATGTGTGGAAAATTTGATTTGAGGCATCTGAAAGTCACAAGTTTATTCAATTTTTCTTAGTTTTTTTCATGAGTAACTCTGTCATGATTCAACAGATCACTGTAATCTGCACAGTAAGTGTGTCTTTTGGTCATAAACATCCAAATGAAAGACTTCCATTGCCCGAAGGGAGGGGGGAGTATGAACATACGTGGGTATTTAAGTTCCGATATTTGGTGTCACTGTTCATAAGTTGCCAGAAGAGGAGAGAGGGTTGGAAATGTAGCTAAAGTTGTCTTTCTTTTGAAATGAAAAATCATAGCTGACATGACCGTTTTACTGATCAAACAGGGAAAACAACAATAACCGTACATGCAACACCCTTATTCCCTCTAACTTTGGAGCCCTGGACCCAGGAAGTATTTAGCATCCCAAAGCTGTTCTTTGCTTGCAGCCCAGACTTAAATCCTAGTTTTGGCTAAATGGAGCTCTGAAGTAAACCAATGGATCCCTAGAACCCTTTTCTTCTGTCTTGGAACCATGATGCCTTGTATTTTTTGTGTTGGCCAGTTATTATTACGCGCCAAGTATTACAAGGTTATTTATATTATTTTACTAACAGTACAAGTGAAAATTGTCTGAGTTAAAATAAGAGCCGGCAAGTTGGCTGACCGTCTAGGCAATGATGTAAATATGATCCCTCCAGTTCTACTAGGCCTACAAAGATGTTTAAAACGGCAAAAAACTCTACCTTAGAAGGTAAAATTTATGAACTGGATCTAAACTGAAGCCGCTCAGAGCATAACCACAACCTAGCTGTGTACATTTCAGATTGGGTTTTTTTGTTTCAGATCAGTTTCACTGGAGCTTTTGTATGAGGCCTTGAAATGTTTTGGGAAACATTGATTTATCAAGTTTTATCTGCTGCTCTGTGCTTCACTTGCAATAAAAACTTTTGATTATGGGCAAGATTTCCATTTTTATTACAAAATGAAGCGAAAAGCAGCAGATACAATACAATACAATACAAAAATACAATGGCTTTTATTTAAACATAATAAAAGTTACAGCCGTTGGGGTCATGTCATAAAATTAAAAAGACAAAAATGCTAATTTACATTCGCTAAAATAAAGATACAGCTATTTCAATTAACGTTGTCGGATTAAAATAAAGCTAAAAGACAAGACCGCAATGTCTTGTGGGATTATTTTTTATGAATAATTTCATCAAAATCATCCCTGCACGTGCAGGTCATTGTACTGCTAATTACAACCTATTGTTTTCTCCAGGCATGACTGATTTTGATGAATTTATTCAAAAAATCCCACGTAAACTTTCGGTCTTGTCTTTTAGCTTCATGCTTTGAACCGACAACGTTAATTGAAATAGCTGTATATCTAATTCAATATTTCAGCAGACCAATTGCGCTAAATGTTAACTTACAGATAAGATATCAAATATTGGAGCAACACTCTCGGAAGGAATTCAAGGCCACAAGCAAAATCTCTGGTGATCAATCTGAACTAAAACAACAAAAAGCGATCTGCACAAAGGCCAGTTTCACTCACAGCCCTTCTATTATTTTGGCGCACCGAGTATAAGAAGGTTATTTATTTACAATTGAAAACTGCGTGAGTTAAAACAATAACCAGCAAGCGTCATGACACATTCTTGTGGCCAGCCGTCATTAGGCAAAGATTTAAATACAGTAAAACCCCGGTAACTCAGATAACTCGAATTCCCCCGCTAACTCTATCTGAGTCTCAATTCCCTTGGATTTGAACCAACTTTTCAGACATTTTTACTCGGTTAACTCGGATAACTCAAAAACCCCGCTAACTCAAACTAGATTTCGTTTCCCTTCATCAAAATTTACCCCGATAACTCGAATTTCTGGTTCTTACAACTCGCCACGGATGCCCATTGAGATATCCCATTAGGTTTTCTTATCGTGTGATCGACTTCTAACACTAGATCAAAGACTGGGGCAATTTGATTTTAATTAGTGCAACGAACAGATACAAAATGTATTAGTTTCTCGTGAAATAAGTTTAATTTGCACTGTATTGTATACCGAAGTGCTAAAAATCAATAAACTATTAATGATATTATTAACCTGGAAAATTGAATATTTTAATCGACCCCAATAACTCGAAACCCCGCTAACTCAAACAGTTTTTTGTTTCCCTTCCAATTACCAGGGTTCTACTGTATTATATCTTTGGACCTATGAGGCCTACAAACTTGAGAGGTTATATTATGAATTTTAATTTGATTGATCGAATTCGTAACTCCTAACTGTTATACGGCCTCAGTAGATCTGCACGATGCATACTACTCAATGCCAATTCACAAAGAAGACCAAACATATCTGAGGTTTAGCTGGAAAGGGAAAGTGTTTCAGTTCACATGCTTACCAAATGGTCTGGCAAATGTGCACCCAGAATTTTTACAAAAATTTGTAAGCCAGTCTATGCTTTGCTTTGCTATGCTATGCTATGCTATGCTATGCTATGCTATGCTATGCTATGCTATGCTATGCTATGCTATGCTATGCTATGCTATGCTATGCTATGCTAAATGCTATGCTACGCCAAAGGGGTGACTTAAATGTGGGCCACATAGATGACTCCTATTATTTAACAACGGGATAGCCCTGAGGACTGTCAGACTAACGTGATGATACTTGTGATTTATTTACGAAGTTGGATTTTATTTTACATCAGATAAAATCAGTCCTAAAGCCAGCTCAATAAATATAACAAAAAATATAACAATTATTGTTATATTTCTGGGGTTTGTCTTGGCCTCCGTTAATATGACTGTCTCCCTGACACAGGAAAAAATCCTGCGCATTAGGGAAAGTTACAAGAAAATGATAGAACTCACAGAGCTACCAATGAAGGAACTAGCAAGTTTTATGGGGCTTCTAGTCTCAAGTTTCCCTGATGTCTTATATGGACCGCTGTATTATAGACGCCTTGAGATAGACAAAACTATGGCCTTAAGATAAAACAAAGGCAATTACAATGCCCAAATGAGATCATCACAAGAAAAGCTTTTCGGAGATACACTGCAAAGTGGTGGGATGATAACAAACAGACTGGAACTATCCCATATTATTGCCTAACTCAAGAGTTGACGCTATTATTTACACTGACGCATCAGCTAAAGGATGGGTTACAGTCAAAGATCCAGAGAAGATAGGAGGTAGCTGGTCAGATGACTGCTCAGAGCTCATGGCTGCATTTTTTTGCCTTAAATCATTTTTCAAAAATGAGCATTAAGGCATCCATGTTGATATTTATTCAGATAACTCAACAGCTGTGAACTATAATAACACTATGGGTGGCACTCATTCCAGAGATTGTAGCAGTATTGCTAAAGGTAATTATTGGCAGTGGTGCATGAAGAAGCAAATATGGTTGACAGCTGCCTACATCACAGGGTCAAAAAATGTTGAGGCAGATCGAGAATCACATGTTTTCTCGGATAGCAAAGAATGGATGATAAGACCGGATATATTTTGGCAGATTACAAATATCTGGGGGGATCGAGCACTCCATAGCCTGATTAAGCTAATCCTGTGTTAAGGTGAAGTTTGATTCAAGTTTAAATACTAATCAATAAGCATTTTTCCAAAATACTATCGCCCTTAGTTTTGACTTAAACTTTTGTTCACCTTTAGTTTAAAATCAGCATTGAAAAACATTTTTAATGACCAAGATGAAAACCTTGATTAACTTTTAATCAGGTATTAGCTTTAATCGGCAATCGAACAACTTGGCCCAGGTCTCGTGATGCAGTGTGGAAACCTGAACCCAGGGGCAGCATTTTATGATGCTTTTTTCTCCCTATATCATGGGATAAACATTTTTTTTTTCTATGCTTTTCCTCCCTTCAGTTGCCTACAGTGGCCTACCCAAAGTTGGTACTCCAAACTTCTTTGAATGCTAGTGGATGTCCCAAGAGTACTGCCATGACAACAGACTGCCTTACACATGCCAGGGATGAAAACAAGAGATTCGTGCCTTAATCAACCCCAGTAAAAATATTTTGTGATCACAGCGTGATCACTCCTTTCACCTTGATCACGCCTTCAGCAATGCATGATTGGAGTAATCACACACGTGATCAGGGCGTGATCACTCCAGTGACCGTGATTCTCTACAGTGATGGTGTGATCACATATAATCGGTGATGGCTTAACTGTCCAAATGGTATTCGTTAGGGTAAAATTGAACAACAAAAACAACCAAACTGCATATGAATCTCATTCAAATGGTCCAAAATATCTGTAACACTAATGGAGTAAAAAATCTTTTATTCTAGTAAGTTAAAGATGTGGTTCAATAATTTTATTAGCGGGCACACTTACCGCACTAAACTCGGGACAATTGAATCTTTCTTGATGGCGTGTCGTTCAATCTTTAACTCACAGGTTTCATGGTTTCATGTGTTTTTTTTCTCCATTCATCAGTCCTGTACAAAATTTTTTAGCAGCTTTTTACACAACTAAGAATGAATATTTATATTTGGATGATCAAATGCAAATTCAATCCTGATACGTTGTAGAATATGTTGCATTCTATGCTTGATTCATTTCATTTACTTGATCCAAGGCGAAAACTCAAGGCTGCTTTTTTACATGTTCGCGACGAAGCACTGAAAAATATTTCCATTAGGTATAATTCTAACTTCAGTTTCGAGAAAAATAGCGCCTTTTCTCCAAAATCTGTGACACGGAAATTCTATCTTAAAGGTCTCTTGAGACAATTCTGCGGGTTTAATCTTATTGGCCAAATTCATGAACCTGTTTCAAATTACCTCTTCCTGATCACATTAGAAAAATTGTCCTGAAAATAAACTCGACAGTTGGTAATTTGACTTAGAAGAGCGGGAGCGTTTTCAATGCAAAGTATCTTCTCTAATCACTTTGGGAAACAGTTTAATGTTTTGCTTTTCTGAAGCGAAGATCTGCACCCGGCCATTTTGTAAACAACAGACTGTTCCTTCAGATTGTCTCTGACTGGGTAGCCGCTTGGATGTTTGAAGTTCGTCGCGATAAATGTACTCTGATTAAGATCTTTGGTCTGCTGTAAAAGGAAATGATTCTTGCAAGTTGTCAATTTTAGTCCACGTTTATTGACAGGAAAGTCAATATCGAAGAACATTCCAATTATTGAGGTGAGCAACACAATCACATAATATAATAACAGTGATTTTAGAAAGTGATTCCCGGTTAGCATTTTTCTGAACCAAAAAAAACATTAGTTCACATTTAATAAACCTTTGTAGTTCTCAACTTGTCAAAATGTATACTATTTTAGCTTATTCCACTGCACTGCGCTCCACTGGTGTTCATTTTTATTCTGTACACAAAAATAAATAAACTTACGTACTGCAAAACAACTTTAACTGCAGACAGCTGTGTTTATAATGTTAAGGCATGCGCACTGTACTAATATAAATTGTTACGCTTGTCAACTACATCTATAATAGATAATTTGCTTATTATCGAAGCGGTTCAATTTCAAAATTCAGTCCTCTATTGAAAAAGTGCATGATCACGCCACCGTGATTTAGGGAGTGATCACGGTCATCAGCCATTCAGGCGTGATTCGTTTTTTCTGTGATCACGGCCGTGATTACGCTGTGATCACAGGTAAAAAGATCACGGTTTGAGATCACACCCGTGATCACGGCTTTATTTTTTCTGGGGAAGAAAGTGGTTCTGATTGTTTGCAGATCGTTTGGCAGCCTATATGTGACACAGGGATTTTCTCAAAAAGCAACTGCTATTATCTTACAGTCCTGGAGAAAAGGAACTACTAAGCAGTACTCCTCCTACTTCACACTGTCATAAAAAAATAAAAACAGATTGATCCAGTTCCTGCCACTGTTCCCTAAACACTAGATTTTCCAGTGGAGTTATTTGAGTCGGACATTGGTTATAGTGGCATTAACATAGCAAGGTCTGCTCTACCCAGTGTCTTAAAACCTATTGAAGGGGTACCGTTTCAAACTCAAGAAAGTGTAAAAAGGTTGTAAAAAAGAGTTTGTAAGGCAAGAGGTATGCTGAGACATGGAATGTGAGCTTGTACTGAACTAACTTTAGACAATCTCTACAACAGAGCGCTCACTAAAAGACCTGACATTAAACTTGGTCACCTTAATGTCTATGCATTCGCACAGTGAAATGAGTAAAGCTCAACCTGTCAATCACAAATCCCAAGTGTAGTAATATGATAGTGCATGATTATGCAATACATGATACGTATCACATGATTACTGTAAGCAGAAAGCACATGGTATAATACAGTGAGTTAAACGGATGTCTGTGTCTTCACTCGTGTCTTCAATTATATAAAGAACCCTTCGGTTACTACATTGGCGACGAGGATCCCACAAAGAAGAAAGGAGTAGAAGAACATCAGCCAATGGCTCCACCAGAAGAAACCGATAATCCTGGTCCGAGCACAAATCCGCAACAAAACATCACAGTCGTGAATCGTCAATTAAACATCCGTCCGTTCACCATCTCAAATGATGCTAACGACACAGCCGTGCGATGGGCGAAATGGAAAAAGGATATAGAGAGACAATTCAGGTTCTTCGGATTAACAGATCCAGAAGTTAAGAAAGATGGCTTAATTATCTATGGTGGATCGCAGATTGCCGATTTAGAAGATTCCCTCCCGGATCTACCCGCACAACACGAGGGCGAAGATGTCTACTCGCGTTTTATTCGGAAACTAGACAAGAATTTCCTACCAAGAAAAAACAAGGACTATGCACGATTCCAGTTTGGAAACCTTTCTCAGCAGATCGATGAGAGCATGGCGAAATATTACGCTAGACTACGAGAGATAGCAAAGAAATGCGAATTCACCGACGAAGATGATGCAATCCGAGACCATCTTATCAAGACGATGACAAACAGCCGCTTACGAGTAAAAACAATTCGCAATAACTGGACGTTGTCCCAGATCTTGGATGAAGCAGCCATAGAAGAAGAGTCCACTACTCAAGCAAACGAAATCGACCAGAAACTCCAGGACACAACGGAATCACACAAAGTTAAACAAGTCAAAAGTTACAAGCGTGACAACAATGGTATGTGTCCCCGCTGTGGTTCAAAACATGGAAAAGGAAATTGCCCAGCATACGGAGCTAAATGCTACAAATGTGGTAAACGTAACCACTACACCAAAATGTGCCGTAACACGGATCAAAGATACCGCTCAGATGATAAACAAGGTGGCAGATCGGGTCACCGAAATGACAAGAAAGAAGATTTTCAACACGCGCCGCGACAGCCAAGACCGCCGACAGATCATCAACACCGCCGAAGACGAGTTCGACACATTGAACAAGATGCACAAGATGCACGCGACATTTCAGAAAGCGAAGACTCTTTCGATGAGGACATCGCCAGACTCGTACAGCACATGCACGTACACCGTACAGCACAGGACACCATCGAGAAAAACAAATGCGAGATTTGGATCAATGGAACCAAAATAGAAGTTGAACCGGATACAGGCGCCGATGCAAACGTCATGGACGAACACCAGTTCAATGAATTGCTACGAGTAACGCCGGAGGTTAAATTACGCAACACGAAGATCAAGCTGAAAACACTCACCGAAGATCTACCAGTTATTGGAGAATGCGACGTCACCTTAGAAAACAAAACGCGAAAAACACAAGCGACAATCGCCGTTATTCAAGGCACAATCGATTCCCTACCGTTACTCGGAAGACAAACACTGGAAGAGCTGGGAATGATCCAATTTGACGCGACAGGAGGACTGAAAGAACCAAATCGAGAAGAATTACAGAAGATCCACAAGATCCAAACCGGAAATGAAGATCTTAACAAGATTCTCTTTCAGCACGAAGAGAGATTTAGAGGCATTGGCAAAGCAAGAAGAGATGGACAAGACATCGAAATCCATTTACCACTTAAAGAAGATGCGAAACCGATCGCACAAAAGCCCCGCCGAGTACCATACCACCTGATGGAACCTCTACGTCACCGAATGGAAGAATTTGTCGAGAGAGACATCATGGAAAAGGTGCCAGAACATGACTCCATCACATGGTGCTCACCACTGGTTGTCCAACCGAAACCAAAAAAACCCAACGACATCCGTGTCAGCCTTGACTTAAGAGTACTGAATAAGTCCATGGAGCGCACAAGACAAGTACAAGCGCCTATCACAGAGGACTTCATCACCACTTTCAAAGATTGCAAAGTCTTCAGTAAACTTGACATGAACCACGGATACCACCAGTTCTCACTAGACGAAGAATCAAGAAAACTCATGACATTCTCAAGTCCATGGGGTAACTATCGTTACAAGCGACTCGCGTTTGGCGGTGTCAACAGCCAAGATTTATTTGATGCTGAAATGAGCAAGATTATCTCGGGAATACCAAGAGTCCTTAACAACCGAGACGATATCATGATTGGCGGAACCAACTGGGATGACCACAATGCCAACTTAGCAGCTTTACTTCAACGACTGAAGCTCCACAACCTTACCCTACGTAAGGAGAAGTGTGAATTTGGAAAATCAACCATCGACTTTCATGGGCACCTGTTCACTGCCGAAGGATTGAAGCCCAGTCCCAGTAAAGTCAAAGCTGTCAGCGAATGCAACCCACCGAAATCTAAAGAAGAGCTTGTGTCATTCTTGCAAATGATGGCCTATCTATCACGTTACATCAGCAACTTTTCCAACCGCTGCGAACCGTTGAGAAGACTCACAAAGAAGGAACACAGCTTTGAATGGACCGAAGCTCAGCAAACTGCTTTCGAAGATCTGAAGACTGCAATTACTTCAGCACCAGTTCTCATCCCATACAAGCCAGGTCGAGAAACCATGGTCATATGCGACGGCAGCCCAACTGGCCTTGGAGGTGGCTTGTTCCAAAAGACTGAACATGGTTACCAACCAGTCCACTTTGTTAGCAGATCATTAACAGACACCGAGAAACGGTACTCTCAAATAGAACGAGAAGCACTGGCTGCAGAGTTTACCACCACCAGGCTACACATGTATCTACTTGGAGCACAGCACTTTCAGTTAGCAACTGACCACAAACCGCTCCTCCCCCTCTTCAATAATCCAACTGCAAAGCTACCACCAAGAATAGAGCGAATAGTGATGAAGATGCAGAACCTAGACTTCACTGCAGTACATATACCGGGGAAATCCAATATGACTGACTACCTTTCCCGACACCCATTACCAGAGGTCCAGCAAACAAAACATGAAGGCTACGTCAAAGCAGTCATTGACGCAGACCACGCGATAGTCATGGACACTATCCGATCAGCAAGTAAAGAAGACAAAGTGCTGCAGAAGTTGAAGATAGCACTTGAAACAGGGAAATGGAATAGAAACGATCCAGACCTGATACCATACTACGACGTAAGAGCAGACATTTACGAATCCGAAGGAGTCCTGCTGAGGCTCAACAGGATTATCCCACCAGAATCACTGCGAGACAAGATTGTCAGCATTGCTCACAAACAGGAACCACTCAGGCGATCCAACAGAAGGCCTAGATCAGTCTTCGAAGGACACTTAAGAGATTTTGAACAATGACAATTAGAATTTGAGAAACACGTGAGAGAATAGCTAAGAATTAGGACACCGATCGGACATTGGACATAAACTGTTACTGTTATGTAATCGCACGAATCATTTATGATTATATTTTAGTAATAAGAGATCTTGGTCGATTATTTTTACATTCACGATTTGTACAGGAATGTACTGAAAAGGGAGGAATGTAGTAATATGATAGTGCATGATTATGCAATACATGATACGTATCACATGATTACTGTAAGCAGAAAGCACATGGTATAATACAGTGAGTTAAACGGATGTCTGTGTCTTCACTCGTGTCTTCAATTATATAAAGAACCCTTCGGTTACTACACCAAGCAGTGGGTATTTACACAACACTTGTTGAAACTGGGCTAGAAATAAATCAATGCCTGATCAGTTTGATGTATTACACAAGAATTACATGTCTCTGTTTTAAACTGTTTATGAATCGAAGGAAATGTTGCTTTTGAGAGAAAAGCAGGAAACACAAAGTTTCATTTAAGGTAAAACAGATGTTGCTTTTGTAGACTTGATCACCATTGAATAATCAACAGAAATTTGCATATAGCTTGTAAACATAAACAACTGCGCTAAGAAAATTACTGGCTAACAGTTAACTATGTTTGTCTTTCTCTGTGAAAGAAATAAAGCTCAACCTGTAGATCACAAATACAACGCTTGTCGGAACTGCGCTAGAGACAAAGCAATGCCCGATTAGTTCGATGTTACACAAGAATTACGTGTCTCTGTTTCAAATTGTTTATTTGTCAAAGGAAGTCTTGCTTTTGAAAGAAAAGCAGGAAATGCAAGAAAGAAAATTTTGAAAGGAAATGCAGTTGCTTTTGCAGAATTTGTTATCGGATGTTCGAAAGAAATTTCCATAGGCTTGAAAACATAATAATATATTTAAGTTCAACTACTATGCAACCGTTTAACGTTTTCAGGTATCCATTAAGGGTTTGCAGCCGTCCGTTTAACGCTTTACTGAAACCATTTTTGGACTTTGCTTGACCATTTGATGCTTTTGGCTAACCATTTGAACGGATTTGGAGATCATTTAAAACCCTCTAGTTAACCCTTTGCCATCCATTAACAAATTGTTTACATTCATCTGTTTATTTTTACCTGTTTAACGGTAAAGCGTTAGTGTATGAAATCCTGCGTACGGTCACATATCCCTGGACTGAAAAATCCGTTTTTATAATCATATGAAAAATTGGGTGTCAGAATGTTCTGTCGGATTCTTCTTTTTCTCTAGTTGTATTCCGTTGCGTTTTAAGTACGATCTTGTATGAAACATGTAATTCAGTTCTAGGAAAGTGGTTTAGCTACGGCATTATGTAAATAAAAGTACTATGTTTCTTTTCTTTCTTTTTTTTCTTTTTCTGTGTAATTTGTTGCATGCTGATTGGCTTGTGAGTAGGGATTCTTGTCCTTTAGGAAGAGCTAGGGGCTAGAGATGCATATCATGGGGAGATTTATTGTAGACATCACAAATACCACTGGAATGTTGGTTAGCCATTAATCCCAGAAAATTTGCTAGTTTTCGTTAAGATTTGTAAAGGTATGCATCAAAGTAAACGTGGTTTAAATAACTTTTGGTTATGTTCAAATATTACCATACTCATGAAGATAACTTGAAGTGCAATCTCATTGTCCTTGGATGTGAGAAAGTCTCATTTCTGATTTCATCCATGGTTGAAATGGGAAGTGATGCTTGCCAGGAAACTGTTCGTGACCCAGAAAACAACATTGAGCTGGGGGGGAGAGGGGGAGGGAGGCGAATGTGGTGGTTAGTTTGTTTACCAGTGAACGCCCTTGGAAGGGTAATTTTGTTATAGATTTTGTCCAGGTCGGACTTGTCGGTGTCCAAATTTTCTGTAGCCTGAAAGTTTCCACCTTCCACGAGCTGTGTTTAGTCGCACCTGTCGTTGTTTCTTGCTGCTAGAGTCATGACCTCCTCTACCTTTGACACCAGTACCAAATAGCTTTTTCAAGTGTTGAGTTGGAGTAAGCTTGAATTCCAGTGCCAGATACAAAAAGCTTGCATGGAGTGAAAATCTCTAAATGGGCTCACCCCTGATTATCTTCAATCTAAATTTGTCAAGTGTATAAAGCACCATTACTGGCTAGTCCCTTTGTAACAATGAAGATAAACTTGCCGTTTACCTTCCCCGCAAATTCAGGTATCAAGTGGTGCAGTGTTATGGAACAGATTACCAACTCTCTTGCAGCAGGCAAGATCTCTAGGATGTTTCCACGCTGGGTGTAGCAACTTCTTTTGGCTTTGTTACTTACTCTAAACATGCATCTAATAAAAAGCAGTTTAACCTATTAATTTGTAGTTTTAGATAGGTTATATTAAGAAGTCTGGTAAATTTGATTGATCGAATATGTAGTGAAGTACTTAATGTAACTGATAAGAAAACCATGGATAAATAAAGTTATTTTATTTTATTCTTGAGAGCAAGCTGCAAATTGCATGACATTGTTTTGGAAAATCAGTGATTAGCTTTCAGATTTCCTTTGCTCCACCTCTGCACATAATTCAACAAATTTAAGACCATTTTCAGGATACCTTGAATCAATAATACAATGGGAAATGAAGACTGTCTTTCATTTATTATCGCTCAATTCCATGAAACTTTCTGCCAATATTTTAATATTGCCGTTTTAGCCTATTTTTTATGCCCAGAGTGCTTGCCTCCTGTACTTTTAGCTAATAAGAGTTCTTGTCTGAGTCATGTGGGGGATCTAACGTGCAAATACATCTTTTCTAATATTGTGTGCAGTGCTATTAAAGATATTTTAAAGTTTATTCTAATTGTACTTAACATCACCAAGTTGTTCTTGCTCTAAGTAAGTTTTACTTCATTTTTCTATAAGAATTCAAAACTTTTTTCAGGCTATTTAAAAGAAAAATGACAGATCAACAATATGAAAACCATCAGCTAGTTCAATACTTATGTGTCCAACTAGATGCACAGCTTTTTTGTTATGGTTTCATTTCAATAGAAAGAGTTTATGGACTGTAAATACAAGCCAAAAAATTTGCAAATGTGGTTGGATTCTCAAAAATAGATTTACTTTTTCTTCACATTTCACATTGTTTTGCCGAAAAATTGTATGGGTATCGCACATGATCATCCTTCCTAGTTAATGCTCTTTGGTGCGATTTTGTCATAAGAAGTTGACAAACCAAAACAATGAATAAAAGCAAGCTTTTACACTCAACACAGGATATTCAAAGTGCTATTAAAGGCAATGTGAGTGGCGACTATAAATAGCTCACCGCAGTTTCCACTTGTTGACCATTGCGCTAAACGAAAATGACAACAAATCGCTTTTGTTGCTTTTTGGGTTGTAATTTCTCACGAGTTCTGAGCTCTCTTCAACCTTATAATAATTCTCTTAGCAAGTTTCATCATTAACTTTATGATGATGCTCAATTTGTAAACTCACTTGCACATGTCGCAATTGGTTTTATGTCAGTTGATATTGAAGCTGTCACCATACTTGTCACCTCGACCCCCAAGAGAAAAATCAAAAATCTTGGGGGTCGAGGGAACTCTGCAAGTATGGTGACAGCTTCAATTTCAACTGACATAAAACCAATTACAGTGTACAACATGTGCAAGTGAGTTCACAAATTGAGCATCATCATAAAATTAATGATAAAACTTGCTAAGAGAAACTTTAGGATTGAGAATTTTAAACATTGTGTGGTTCCAGAAAATAGTTCTACTCAATCGATTTTTCTCCTGGTAATCATTCAGTCTAGTTATTTTAGTCAATAGTTTTCCTATTGAAACAGAATAGCATGGACAAAATAAGCATTAGCATGGCAGGGAGACAAATAGAGCTTTCAGATCGTAACTTGAAACCGCAGACGAAGCCGCAAAACGAAATTAGCATGTTCACGTTCTTATGCAAATTTTGTATGAGATCAATAACGCGTTAAAAGAATGTCAAATTGGCTCTATTTTGTTGAATTTTGGCATAGAAATTAAGTTAATAGTTTTGGACTTTGAGTTGAAATATTTTGGTCAAAATAAGTTTTAACATGGGTCACTTTTGACAAACTAGTTAATATAATTGACCCCGGGAATTGACCTTTGCCCGCAACTCTACACAGCATACAAAAATAACAAACAAATATTTCAATGCTTTATGTAAAATTGGGGCTTTCACTTTATAGCCATACAAAATTTTCCCTTTTTAAACATTGATACAAATTCAATTGTTGCCAATGAACAATATTTTCTATGCAAGAAAGTTTCACAAACAACAGTTTTATAATATCTGAGTCACGCAATGCAGACATAGATTTCTTGTCTCAGTTGGAGTACTTCGCTTACAAAGGCTTTTCGGAGAAGGGAAGCATGTTTTTAATGTAACAAGGGTTTCTTTAAAACAGTTAAACAAAGTAATGTCTTCAAAAAAGATCTACGAAGTTGCAAAGTTGGTAAGTTACAATTTTGAACATTTATGTCTGCAGACATGAACGTGAAGTTGACCCTCTGGAAACTTATCCAACCATTCGCCCCTCCTCCCCTCCGGAATTTCCTGGGCCATTGACCCCCCCACCCCTCTGGAATTTCCAATTCCCTCCGTGGTGGGGGTATGGATATTTTCTGGAACCACACATTGTTCTTAGATAAGCAAATTTTCGGGGATGCACTCAAATTTTTGGGTGGCTCTCCAAGACCTGTTTGATATCTTAACCAAAAAATCATGAAACTTCACCCAAAACATCAGCGACTTTGGTTGAATAAAAGCTGAAATTCGGCAAAATTTGTCTGCATTGTAAGTGTTCAACACTAATGCTTGCCTACTTGCCCGGGGCAAGTAAACTGATTCAACGGGCAAGTAATTAACTGCGGTAAAACTTTCCTGTTTGGGCAACCATATGTTTTGTTCCTGTTGAGCAAGAAATTAAGACAAGAAATTCTTTACCTAAGCTTGGGATATTTCATACCCATAGATTGAAAAAAGAAACACCATAATTTGAACAAGATACAAACAAAAGAACACCATCGCAAACCACTATCCATGAAACTATAAGTAAAGTAAAGTAAAAACTTTATCTACCCTGCAATAATGAATCAGCTATACAGTAAGTATTGCTGGTATATATTCATGTGCAGCCAATCATTATTACATAAAAATATACATAAAAAAATGATGGAATCTGAAGTGAAGAAAATACACAAAAAATGTAAGCTATTGTATTCTTTCCGGCCGCCATGTCTTCAGCCACGCACAAGGAATGTTGGTAGATTTCAAAATTATGCCCAGTTTCCATGCAGCCAAATATATGACTCGTTGCTCACGTGTATCTCAATTTGGATTTTCATGAAAAAGGCGAAAGTAAAATGAAAGGGAAGATGGAAGAGAAGGTAAAGAAGATAGAGATGTTAAGGAACAGAACGTGGAGGAAATCTCTACCAAGAAACGTGGAACAAAGTTGAAAAGCAATTGAGTAGGAAGTTCCTAAACACATGGGAGACTGAATTTAATCTATGACTGATTAATCACCCAATGAATCACTGTTGTAACACCAAACAAGAAGGCAAACTTGTAAAATACATTTAAGCACTGTTTTTTTTGTTGCAAGTTTCTTATGAGTTTGAATGGGCAACAAAAGGTTTTCTAGGTGAGCAACCAAAAAAAAAAAACAGAACTGGTTGCCCAAAGGGCAAATAAACAAGAAAGTAAGTGTCAGACACTGATTCTTTTTGCACAGTACTGCAAATGCTGGAGGCAATTAACATTCTGTGAGTGATAAAAAATCAATCTTTTATATTCTCTTGTCCTGAACACCTACAGGCTATTATATTTCAACTGAACATATATCGGCCAATGATAATAAAGAATATTTTTTCATCACTGTCCATCTGTTTCTCACTGAATTAACACAATGCCTTTCACATTGATATAAGACCTATCCCTATGTGCTTCATTTAACCTCCTTGAACAGTTATGTTGAAGCTTGAGCAACAAACATTCTAATTTAACTTTTTCATCTGGCCTGAACTCTCTGCAAGCAGCTGTTCTAAATCTGTCCTGACTAATGACAA
This sequence comes from Pavona decussata, assembly GCF_977016875.1. Classification (NCBI taxonomy): domain Eukaryota; kingdom Metazoa; phylum Cnidaria; class Anthozoa; order Scleractinia; family Agariciidae; genus Pavona; species Pavona decussata. The sequence continues at coordinate 6,716,016 of NW_028145860.1, read as the reverse complement.
CTATATATGTAGTGGCAAAGATAAATGAACAATATGCCATCATCTCATGCAATTGTACAGTCTTTAACATTAGACCTTTATTTGAGTTCCTTGAATGGTTACTTTAATGCTTAAGATGAAACATTCTTGTGAAAAATTCAACTATTCAAACATTCTTGTTTTTACAGTATCTGCCATTTTTCCATTGGTCCACTGAAAAGGTGATTTTCCAAAAGCCTTATTATTTACCAGAAGCAAAGACCCCATGATTTCCAGAGGTGGGTCGTCATAAATCTAAGGCCCCATATTTCCCATACTTCAATTGCTTACTTTGTCGCAAAGTTCGCACAAAGCACCCATGCATCTCCCACACCTATGGCCGAGCGTCCCTTCCTCCTTCCTTGGAGAAGCTGATGACAAGTGCATAATGTCCGAGGGAGCAAGGAGTTTTCGTAACTGCTAAGAAGATAGGATAGGGAACACCAAAGAGAGCGGGAGAAAATCGTTTGGAATATAGGGAACGACTTAGTAGAAAATTCCCTTTTATGTTAAGATGCTTTAATTTATGCAACTGGGCCCTAGGCTCCATTCAGCCAGAGTCAGTATTTTTGTCTGGGTACCAAGAAGAGAAAGGCTTCGTGATACAGGCTTCAAGGACAATTATTTGGTGGCTCTAGGACTCCCAGAGTATCCCCTCCTCCCGCTACCTCACACACACACACACACCTTCACTTTAGTTTTACATCATCTGTTCTCTGGTACCACAGAAGGAACCGATTTTTAAGGCCTGGCTAAACTAGGAAGCAGTGTTGCAGAGGCAAATGCTTCCAAGTTTAGCCGCGCTGGAAACAGAAACAAATTTTGCTGCTCGGAAAAAAGAAAATTTTTTTGCCTCAGGTCAAAAACATTTTTGCTTCCAAAACATCTTTCCCAGTTTTGCCACCATGAAAAGCAGTGTTGACTTGTTCCCTGCAACAAAGTCAGTTTATCATTTTGCGCATGCGTGACCCTTTGTTTCCCGAAACAATGTTTCTTCAATTAGCCACCGCGGCAGCAAAACATTCTGTTTGCTTCCCGTTAATTTAGCCACCCCGGAAACATAACGAGAAACAATGTTTCCGCAACGATGTTTCCTAGTTTAACCAGGCCTTTAATTAAAGGACAGCACAATCTCAGAATGACAAACCGTATGTAAACACAAGACTTTACCTGGAATGTCGTTTCGCAGCTTCACTTGCTTCCTAATTCAGAAGGCTAGCTTTCTCAATCCACACTAGCAACCCAAGTCAAACGCCAAGTTGTCCTTCTGTTGAAACCATAAACTTTCCAACGTACGGCCCAACAATCCGCGGCCATGCCGAGCCAAATTTTTGCACGTGGCGCCTTTGGAACTGAAAACAGTAGCAAAAATTACCATACCAGCGAATAAATTAAATATAAAATGTAAGAAGAACATAATGAACACATTTTAGGAAGTGTTAGAAAGTTAACTGACCTGTTTTGCACTGTTTTTCTATGAAGTCTTTCAAGTTATCAGAAAGGTGAAAGAAGACGCGCACCGGCAGCATTCAATCCCACCCCGCTTTGCAAGCAGGGCGATGCGCTAAACTAGTTCCCAGTCTATGGCGGTTGATGTGTGTCAAAATTTCGTCTAGTAAAAGTTATTGAGGGGTTTCCTGTATTTTGACTGTTGTCTTGTATTTTAATAGCCGACTGCTTTGTCATTTTGAGTGTGTTGCCATTCTGAGGCCGTTCTCATTTTGCATATGTGCGCAGTGCGCTCATTTTGAATGCGTTCTCATTTTGAGTGTGCTCTCAGTCAGAGTGTACTCTCATTTTCAGCCAGCCAGTTCCCATTTTGAGTCCGTCCCCATTTCGAGAGTGCTCTCATTTCTAGAGTGCTCTCATTTTGAGTGTGTTCTCATTTTGAGTGTGCTCGCATTTTGAGTATTTTCTCATTTCTCGGTTACCAAGCAGCACTCGAAGGATGAACTCGGAGGATGTTAGCGCCAAAGACTTTTACAACAATGCGCAAGAAATCTCATAAATGTTGCGCAGCAATTGCAATCATGTGATAGAGTTACACAAACCTCGTAAATGAGTCCGACGGAGAACAGGCAAACTAATGCCTAACAGGAGCACACAGCACAGGAGCACTTGTCCCACAGCAGTTTGTATCTGTTTCTGAATCGCACACTGGGTCGGGTCTGTGATGGTACCAGTTTAATGCCCTTTCAAACAACACTTCTCACTAAGATCCTGATAAACTACCTGTGCAACCCTGTCATCTCGCCGTGATCTATACTGATTCTAAGCGAAAGCAATGTTCAATTCTAACACCGCACATCAGTCTACATGCGAAGGATGTATTTTCTTTGTCAGTCACCTTTGTACTGTTCGTCCGCAACGTCTGAACCTGAGCCGCCATTAGAAGACCTTCGGTTTTCTTTTGTAAGCCATTCATTTTCAAGTTTGTCTCTCAAGACCAGGTTGTGCTCTGCTCACCGAACAATAGATTGGTTGAAGAAGGGCGTCTTTTGCGGGATAACACCATAGCTTTGCACTTTGCCAGTTCAAAAGCGACTTTCCACTTATCTGCCCAGGCTTTTATTCTTTCCTGTATCCTAGTCGTGATGAATCAGGTCGGGCGATTTAGCAAAAAAAAAAAAAAAAAAAAAAAAGGGAAATGCAGAGCTTTATTGCACTAATAGGATAAGAAATAACCTTCAGTCACACTTTGAACTGCATCGCTATCCGTTGATGCTGCTTTTGCATACGCACTTGTGTGGTTAACGTCCAAGAGAGAATCATCATTCGCACTTTAAGCAGTACGGTTCTGGAAGCAAAGGAGCAATGACGTATCGAGAAGAGAGGACCAGTGGGCCCCCAGACCCTTACCTGTTCTCAAAGACTCTGAGGCATACTCATACTCATACTTTATTTATTCATACACGGTAAAATCTTCAGTATTACATTACTGTATAACAAGAAGGTATTAAAAACTTCACAAGTTAAAATAAAAATACTGTTTTACAAGATTGCCGTGTGGGACCCTGACTGACAATTGTTGTAGCTGTTGATCAACTGATCAATTTCCCTTTTAAAGCGTCCAAGAGAGTCTATTTTCCGTAAATTGACGAGTAGATTCGGTTCAATAATAACTCCCCGCTGTAGCCAAAGCTACGCTTGCGATAGTTCGTGCGTGGCTTTGGCAAGTGTAGTTTGATCTCGGAATCCCTTAGATTATACGATGTACTGCGGATGCTAAACAAATTTTGTAAGTATATCGGGGAAACCCCTTTAATTGTTTTAAATGTCAGCATTGCGTTCAACTTCTTTCGGCGCGCGGAGAGATTGTCCCAGTTGAGCCTCTTTATGAGGAAACTGGTACTTGTGTTGTAACTGGATCTTGTAATGACCATAGCAGCCCTGATTTTGGAGTTTTTGGAGTTTATCGCTCAAGGGAAAGTTTAGTTCATCCCAAACGGAGCTACAATAGTCAAAGTGGGGTAAAATTAATGCTTAGTAGATTTGGAGAGCGGAGCTTTCCGAAATGGATGGTCTTATGCGTTTAAGGGCGCCTGTAGCTGAAGATATTGTCTTACTTTTTTCATCTATATGCTTTGTCCATGAAGGTGTTTGTCAATTAATAAGCTTCCTTAACTCTTTTGATCGATTTGCCGTCGATCTCGATATTAATCTGATTATTCGAAAGAGCATGTACACGTTGATTAGATCCAATTACCATGAATTCAGTCTCAGTAATATTAAGGCTTAGGCTGTTGGTTAAAAGCCAGCAATTAAGGTTATCTTAGCTCTGAGTTTATGACATTTTCGAGGTCAGCCATAGTACTGATAGTGAAGGCTATATGTTTCGTCAGCATACATCCTCGGAGAGGCTAAACTAAGGCAATTGGGCAGATCATTAACGTAGACTAAGAATAAAAGTGGTCCAAGATTGCTTCCCTGTGGGACGCCACAAGAATTTGACAAATGGCCATTCATACTGCATTTTTGGCTTCGGTCGCAAAGATATATGATTCAAACCACTTGAGACTACTCCTGTCAACACCGTATTTGTGAAGCTTTCGTATAAGAACACTGTGGTCAATGGTGTCAAAGGATTTTTTGAGCTCAATGAAGATTACACCATTAACAAGGCCATGGTCAATGTTGACCGACCAGCAATTTGTGGCTTCGATCAACGCAGTAAGTACACTGTGCAAGGATCGAAATCCAGACTGACAATGGGTTAGTAAGTTGTTGTCATTAAGATACTCGCAAAGCTGGTCGTATATAATTTTTTCAGTTTTGGTAACTGTCGGAATAATAGATATTGGTCGATAGTTATTTGGGTCATCTCTTTTCCCCTTCTTGAATAATAAAGGAGGCCCTCTTGACACTCCACTCAGTTGGAAAGATACCAGTGCTAATCGACTTTGTAAATATTTGTGTAAGCGATGGTGCGACTATATCGCCGGCCATTTTTTAGAAGTTTATTTGGAATGTTATCTAGGCCCGCAACTTTACTTTCGTTTAATTTAGACAACAGTTTGCGAACTACGTCCACCGTCGGAGCTTTCAGAGAAAATGTAGTTTTTGTTGGTTCGAGATAGGACTCAGGCTCTACATTAGATGACGGTATTTCGAAGGCCAGTCTCCCACCGATGCTTGAAAAGTGCAAATTTAATTTTTCGGCTTTCTCATGCTCAGAAAGTTCAGTTATAGTTTTTTCCTAACTTTAATTTCCGATATATTCTTCACTTTATTTGGATGTCGTGAGTTCAGAGTTTTTTTGGGATTTGATTTGCTGGACTTCAAGTTTTCCGTGAAATATTTTCGCTTGACCTTCTTAATTTCGCCGGTTATTTGTGTGGTTCCGGGCACGTTTATATTCATTCCATGTCAAAGGGTTGCCGTCCATAGCTGCTTTCTTTTTTTAAGAAGTCTCTTTTGTGCATTTCATGGCGCAGTTGGTAAGTAATTCATGGCGACTTTTTGTTGCCAACTCGTTCAGGCATGTTCAATCTACGCCCCGTATTTGGCCAACCTTCGAGATGAAAAAACTAGAAACTCAAGCGCCAAATCAGTTTGCATCATTCAATTCATCTAGAGCGAACACGGAGGAGATAAAAAGAATTCACAAGTAAATGACAAAAAGCGACAATCATTTTCAATGAAATGAAAATTTGTAAGCGATGAGCAGATGCACAATATGAAGGTTTTCAGTCGAAAACAGAAGTGATGTTATTCCTTGAAAACAGCTCATCAGATGCTGCGTGGGATGATCACAAGAACCCGCCTTATAAATAAGTCTTAAGTAATCGTAGAAAACTGACCTGAAGAAACCTTGGTCATTTCATTACTTAATTTTTTAAAGGAATCAGGGTTGAAAACCGCGGCTGCTTTCCGCGAAAGGGATAGTGATAAAAGTCGCATCTCTGAACTGATCAACTAATCCTTCAATGACCTCAATGGCGACTGCTTCAGTCTATCAAGTCCATTTTGTATTAAGGTTCCTTAGCAGAGCTCTTCCCAGGCGCAGGCGGAAACTCGCCAGAGATCTCATTAAAATATATTCATATTCACTCTTAATGTCATTTACCGATTAAAAAAGCTTTTTTTTACTAAAGTATTTGTCATTACTGTCTGCTCCACTGTGGACTTGAAGATAATGTTTAAAACCACAAAACAGAGCTGCATTCTTGGAAGTGATACCTCAGTCCAGGATAACTTTAACTGATAGCAGAGATCGTTGTAAGATGTTCAAAGTCAAAATATATTTACTTTAATCTGTAAAAATTTTCCTGCTAAAGAGTTCCGTCTGCAACTGATAGCTCGGTTCACTAAAAATCAGCTTTTTACAGGGTTACAAGTTTCTCGGTCGTTGACAGTTTTGTTGAAACTTTGTCGACTAGTTTCACTTTATTTCTTTAAAGGATTTGTTTCAAGAGTGTTGGGCGTTTCAATATCAAAGGAATTTCCGTTATCTTTCAATTTTGAGTAGGGCTGCGACATGGTTTGTCATTGGTGACGAGTGATTTACATTTTAGACTAAGATTACATGGGCTGAAGCCAACATTTTGATGTCAATTTTATTTAGCGAGTTTTGCGTTTTCATGAAAAACAGCTTATTTATAAGCATTCCCTAACTTTAAAATATATTGTTAACTGTTGTCCTCATCAAAATGGTATACATTGCTACAAAACTGAAGAACTTCTTACATTAAAATCTTGTCTAGAACCTGATGAATGACATGCCACGTGCCTGTTGCCAATACAGGGATTAGTGGAGGAATGGGTAAACCCTGTTAGGGAATAAATAGCAATCAACACTCAAATTTTGAACCTCTTCGATTGAAAATACCACATCATGATTAGTGTCTAACCCAGCTGACAAGTGGATTGTAGAAATTGTTCGTGCAATACGCGGGATGAACACACGTGTAATCAAGGGAGTGGTAGTTTGGCCCAATCCCTCACAACCTTGCATGTTTGCGCGTTACCGATCAAACGCTTGCTCGAGATCACCGGTTACATTTCGTTAGTTGAAGATTATCGGGAGCTCATCACTAAAATTATAGTCAAAACAGGAAGGAAAGGAGTGTTTATCTAATAATCGCATTAATTTTATTAAGCTGATGAATGTTTGCCGCGTACTCCCTGAATCAGTTTACGTCTGTTCGCGAATGTTAGTAGTTCCGATGATAGAGCAGTGACCGTTAGAATGTTATAAATAGTGTATGTAAATTTGTGTATGTTTTCAAGATTAGACTTGTAGGGGACTTGTAGCAGTATTCGTTCACGCGTGTCTGTAAACAAGGAACCCACCCTGAACTTCCCGGACCTTCCCGGTAACCACTGGAACCTCCCCGGGGATTTTTTTTCCCGCCCACTTCATATGGCGGATACTATCAATCACACAATTAGCTTCTTTTTTCGACTTTCCTCAAAAATAATAATAATAATAATAATAATAATAATAATAATAATAACAATAGTAGTTACCGCATGTAGGTATAAGCAGTGAGCGAGAACGAGGATGTGAAACTGTTTTGGGACTTAAGACTAGCATTCATCAAACGGGTAACGTGATGGCTCGACATTGTCCTCAGTGAAGAAGAAAGAGTACATGATCACAGATGTTGCTGTCCCTGCAGAATCTCGGACTTGGAGCAAGGAAGAGGAGAAATAGACAAGTACACAGAATTAGCATGGGAACTCAAGAGGATTTGGAAAGTACAAACAAGGGTGGTACCATGCAGTTAATTGTGATTGGAGCGTTGGGAACCATTACCACGAGACATAACTGAAGGGCTTCTTAGCAGACTTGGGATTCATATAAGACATGTATAATTTTAAACTATCCTGAAAGTCAGTTTGCCTGCCCCTTTGATACCAGGATAGACAGTAACAAGAGAGAAAAATTGAGTACTACAGCACGAAATTTAACGGACTTGGACTGCCGATCGGTCTTGGTCATTCCAGTAGCCATTGGTGCATTGGGTAAAAGAACAGTCTCCGGAGGATTTAGTAAATGGTTGAAACGGCTGGGAATGCCCAACCAAATGGAACTATTGCAGCGAGTGTGTTTGCAGAGGACCGTCAGAATCCTGAGAAAAATGCTAGACACTTAATATTAACAACAGTCAGTTAAAGCAAGAACAGAACGTGTAGAGTGTTAGGCACTCGCTAGACACAAAGGAGATGTAACGGGAATCTTCGTTATAGTCTTCTCTATTCTTCAAGATGCTGGTTCTTTTCTACATCTACTCTACGAGTATCTCACAAATCACGCCTTACTTTATAGTGTGCTGTAAACATGTTTACGACTGTATTTCAACCAAGGCTAGATGGTTCTTTTTTTTTAATTATTTTTTGCTTTGTTTTGCCAAAATACACCAACGGGGAGTAACAATACAACTGTTCTTAGAAAAGAGATAATAAGGGCAACCAATCAGGTTGATAAAATGATCAAGTGTTTCTCATGACGTCAACCTTCGAGGATGCCCCAGCCCGCAAGGGTAAAGGACTGAGTACGATTAGCTCGTTTGATCGTTCCGTTCAGTATTCAGAGTATTGCCGAAATGCAACCGTGTAAATTTGTGAACAGATTTCAAGGAAACTATCAGGCAAGTATATACCATTAACTGTAAACAGTCCAATTTTGGTTTGTGCGAGCAAAATGTTACCTGGGCACGACCCCTCGGTTTTGATATAAACAGACTGATGCCAGTTCTTTATCGTCATTTTCAGATTCATCTCCTGTAATGAAGCTCTCTTGGTAGTGTGGAAGACATCGAAAGAAAGCCGCAGGCAGCTCTCAACGCACTTGGTAAGGTTTGGACTCGGGAAAATACTTTGGACATAGATCTTTGGTATGGCCGAGGCACCCCGCTAGTCACACGCTAATTTTCCTTCTTGGTTTAGTTTTATTCACCCGTTCTTAATCTTTTTGGGTGAAACTACTTATTAGTCTTTTTTATATTACGGTATCCTTCTTTAATTGGTTATAATTATTTTCAATTTTAATTTTTAAATAATTTTTTCTATATATATTTTTGTTGTTTCAAGGGGGTTCCGGGGAGTTTCGGCAGGTTCTGGGGGATTCCGGCAGGTTCCAGATGGGTTCCCCGTTTTACAGACACCCTTGGTTCACTGGTAATTGCTATTCAGTAAAGTAACCAAATAATTCCGACAGATACAAGTGGCTTTATCAGCTAAGCAATCTGTGTCATCATCTGGGGCAAAACAAGTGTTTACATTACGCATCAAGGTTAAAGCAAGGTTCCTATTCTTCTTTTGTAAGAAAGAGCTCGTTTTCTGAACGTAATTTGTGAGTGTTTGGTAAATAGAAAAAGGTATATGGGTCCTATCTTGTCTTGTGGGTCTTTATTGAACTTTATTGAGATCTTTATTGAACTTCCCAATCGAATTCAATTAGACGGTTCCATTTTACCTTTAAAATAATATTTTGAAAGCTCTTAGCTTTGCCTTTTAGTATTGCAGAATAATGGTCTAGGAGGTCACATAGTTCAAATAATTTTGAAATGTCACGGAAAGAGCGTCGCTCTGACAGGAGCTCAGACAAAATTCACTGACACATTTAGACGAGTCTCGCCCGGTCAAATCATCAAAGAACGCCCCGGCATTTGCAAAAGGACGCAAGTTTTCGAAGCGCTGAAAGAAAATATAATCTTTCATTGAACATCGGGGTACGATGAAGATCGCTTCTTTTCTTTGGCTTTGTGGATCCCTTCTCCTTATCTGCAGTGCAAAGAAAGGTAAGATACCTAGAGAGCGATTTTGTCGCGATCTTCTGAAATGGGTGTTCGGACAGACGGAATGCGACGTATCATTAAATGGCACTGCATGTTGTTTTCTAAAAGAGCACAACCAGCATGAACTAAAAACACCCTTTCAAGAGTCTCAACATGAGTTAATCTAGAAAAGATTTTAACATCGCGATGAAGCCAGATTTTACTATTAGGTGTTATACAACCAGTTCATTTGACTTCAAACACACATACCATTAAAGGAATGGACTGTGTATAACATTCACAAAACGAGTTCTCTTTTTCATTTGTTTTTTTAATAATCAAGAAAGAAAATGGTAAACACCGAGAACGTGATCAAAACGTGATGCACACAGATGAACCACTGAACAAAAACCAGCAGAACGTGTGACTGGGCGGAGTAAATTAGTTCTGGAAGAAGAGATAAACGAACAGCGGAAGTATTTGAAAAAACTTCTTAGACAAAGCTATCTTACATGATTAGTAACGTTATCTGATGTACTATTCATACACCACAAAACCACAAAACGTACACCACCGATCTATGTCCTTCGGTATCGTGCTGCAAAGCCTCACAGTATGCTCTTGCTCTATCGAGCAACCATTCGTAGGGAACACTGTAGAATAGGACAAAGGTTTGTGCAATGGCATTTATGTTGTCCATAGAGAGCACAAGGTAAAACTGTTATTCACATTGTTGAGAAAGTTGACAGCAATTTTAAGCTGGACACATTATGTAATTTGGCAAATGCGCGCAATGTTGGTTCGGTCATGTCACTTTTTAACCTCGGTAACTAATTACCGCCCTTCAATTGATCTACTCTAATCTGGATTAACGGGACAACTTGAGAATTAAGCCGAAAATAACCAGATTATTTCGTTTTTAAATTTGATGACAATGCAACATTCTTATACGTTTTTCTTGCGCTTAGTAACGCAGGGTTCCACCTTGAACCTTAGAGTCCAGGCCTTGTCTCCATACAGTCTGCGAGTAACTTGGGACTCACCATCGGTAGCCTCAGGGACTCTCGTCGGATATAGCCTCGTTTTCGTTCCAGTTCAGTCACATCAAAGGAGGAGAACACACGTGGAACTGTTTGTAAGTGGGACTGCTTTGCTGCTGACTGTTGTTGTTAACAGTATGCTATGGTTTTGCGTTCCTCTGCTGAAGTAAACTGACTTAGTGGTACATAAGTACGAGCATAAAACCGGTGATAAAAGCCGTCGACATATCCAACCATAATAAACGAATGCGCACGAGCAGATTCAATAAAAATTGAAGTTAGTTGATTGATTGATTGATTGATTGACCGTTGATTCATCGATTAATTGATTAATGAACAATATTTAACCAAAGCACTGACTGGCAATTTTCTCCTTTCGTATCAGTAATAATTGGCCAGTATTTATCATCGACAAGACAAATGACTAAAACGACAGAGACAGTTCCTTTAGTCGTCGCCCTCTTTTCTCCTGTGTGGAGAATGGAGAAGGACAAAAGTGAGAAATATTTTTCTCCTCGTGGTATTCAACAGTCAAACTACACGTAAACCTGAGAATAGAAAGAATATTAACTTCACGGCTGTTTTTTGTTTGTTTGTTTTCTTCTATGCTGTTTTAAATCCAGGTGAATCAACTTAATTTGACCAACCTTCGCCCAGGGACAAGATACAAAATAAAGTTGGCGCCGCTGATGAAGAATGGGAAACTGAGAGGAGTGTACTCCGGCTGGGTGAACGCCAGGACTCTAGAAGGTGAAAAAAACAAAGATTTTCCAGTCCTCTTTTACAGTACAACTTTCTCATCCCAACATTCTCAAATGCTGATTTGCTCATAGCGTTGATAACTTTATTCTCTTGACCTGTCTGTTCCTCTTTGGTTCTCTTCTCCGCGGTGCACGTCCCATATACACGCTCGACAAAGCAGCGACATGTTTTTTGACGAAACGTTACAGTGTTTCAACTCCAGCAGGGTGGCTCAATAGCGATGTGAAAGTTTTCTGAAAGCAAGCGTTTGAGTGTGTGTATATATTAAGGAAAGATACTAGTTGATCGTTGACAAAATTTCTGGTCCTTTTATACAGAGAACACGACAACTAATGGACATAGCCCTCATTCAAACATTGCGCCACCCAGCTCTTACCAGGTTCCAGGGCACTGTTCACGTATTGGTCACCTATGTGAAAGCATCGGTTACAATTTCACTCAGATGCCAAATTACTTCAAACAGCAAAATCAGGACGACGCCGAGCATGAACTTTCTCAATTCACGCGCATGATCCAATCCAAATGTTCACCGGTGTTGCGAGTGTTTCTGTGTTCACTGTACTTTCCTCCTTGCGCTGATGATGCAAGGCGGGTTACACCTCCATGCCGCTCTGTCTGCAACACGGCCAGACGTGATTGCGAACCGTGGATGAAAAGATCTGGGCTCAAGTGGCCTTATAAGTTTGAGTGCAGTAGCTTTCCAAACCCAAGTGGCCACGCATGCGTAGGAGAGAACAGCTCAATTACCCAAGGTGAGAGAGCCGCTGTAATTTTTGTTTTATTGCCATGGATACTTAGCTTGTTCTTAACATGCTTCCGAAGATCGGTTATGCAGGTGTTATGCTGCATTGCAAACTTCAAATAATTAACTTTCCATATAATCGATTTTAATGTAGTTCATCTTGCATTTTAGGGTTGCATGATGCTGGGGAAAAAAAGCTGGCACCTGCTGTTCCGAACAATCATAAATAATATTTAAATATCTTGAACATTTTTCTAACATTTTTTAGTCTTCCGTTATCTTTCCTTGAATATAGTTGAAACGAAGATGCCGCGGCAATGTCAGCCTCTAAAAATCAACATGTGCAAAGGACTCGGCTACAGTTGGGTCCGGATGCCTAACTTCTTCCTCTATAAAACACAAAAAGAGGCCGAGAGCAGAATGGAGGAATTCTCACCACTGGTGCAAAACAACTGTTCTCCGAGTCTTCGGTTCTTTTTGTGCCTGTTGTATGTTCCACCCTGTGTTATTAACATGGAAAGAAAGATCCCTCCCTGTAGAGAGGTCTGTGAAGACGCCAGGCATGGCTGTGAGCCATTTATGAGGAGATTTGGCTATCCTTGGCCCGAGCAAATGGACTGTACTGGTTTTCCAATGGATGGTAGAAAGCAATCGGGTTTTTGTTTGAAACCAAAGGGTAAAACTACAAAAGGTAAGAAGTCTTCTAATTCTAAGAGTGTCTTTAGAATTCAATAGTCAGAATTAAAATTGACCCTTCATTTTTGTCCGCCAGCAACGAGAAAGAATAATGTAACATAGTTTTGTACAGCACATAGTAAAACAACATAAAGGTTTAGGGATAGTCGAGTTCATGAGAATGGGAATGTCTCGTGTTATGTGTTTTTTACTTTTCGTTCGGTTACTACAGAGGGAAAACAGGGGGATGCTTGTAGTTATAGTATAAGTGGCAGTTGTACCTCTGATTAAAAGTGTTGAGGTGTCAGTAACCCGTTTTGAAAGAAGAGAACACCAGACATTAACCGGGTGGAGTGGATCTTAATCCGTTCCTGCTTAAGCCCATTGAACAGAGTCTATTACCGTATATTAGCATAACATCCTACAGCTTTACAGCTCCCCGTTAAGAACAGCTTTGTCTTTTAACTACTTTTGTTGTTGTCGTTGTTATTAAGGACGGTGCCTATTTTTGTTGCTGCGAAAACGTTCTGCGCATCTCGAGATACTCGGGTTTCCTGTAAGTGGTGCTTACTAATACAGGGATATTTTTGCGCGGTTTAAAACTATGCGGGGAGAAAGTAGAACTTAGCAAGTGCAAATTGGTGGTAACCATGCATGTCTCAGAGATAACATAGCTTCAGTTTGATAAAAAACGTCATAGATAGCTTTGTATTTTAGCACTTTTAGAATTATTGTCTCTTAATTATCTCTAAAAAATACGTGGTTACCCCCAATTTTCTTTTTGGATTCCAATAGTCCTTCTTAAGATCTGCTTTTCCTGCATAGTAATAAACTGCGCAAAAATACCTCTGTATTAGTAGGTACCGTCCTTAAACCAGTGAACCACGCACGCTTTTCAACATTTAGGGCGAAACGTAACTCAAGCCCAGTCACGATGCGAACCACTGAAGATTCCTCTGTGTCGAGGCCTGAACTACACTCACACGATCCTACCGAATTTCCTAAACCACTCCAGCCAAGCAGAAGTGAAACGAGTCTTACGAGAATTCAGACCACATCTCAAGAATAAATGTTCTAGTCAACTGAGAAGGTTTGTGTGCTTCCTGTTCGCGCCTTACTGCACCTCAGAAGGAACGCCGCTCCCCCCCTGTCAATCATTCTGTGAGAAGGTGAAGACGGATTGTGGTCACGTCTCTGTGCAGTTGGCTAGTTTGAACTGCTCGAGATTCCCGACTCTATCTCGCAAACGACTCTGTTTTGGCGATCCCCTGACCACGATGGATTGTGTTGGACCTCACAGCAGACCTTGCACAGGTGGGACGCATGCTTTTGGTGCGTTCGTTTAAGTTGCACTGTCTGTTATTTTAAATTTATTTCTTCAATATTTTTCACCTAAGTGAAATGAAACTGCACAGACGTAACGAGAAAATAAATATTAACTAAAGAATAGAAAACAAAACAAACAGAAGAAAAAAAAAGAGGCGGGGACACCGAGAAAAAAATTAATAATAATAATAATAATAATAATAATAATAATAATAATAATAGTAACAATAATAATAATAATGATGATGATGATGATGATGATAATAATAATAACACGTTGTAGTTGTTTCACCTAATTCAGTTTTTTTAATAGTTAACGCCATTAAAATTTAATTGTATAATAAATTTGCTAAATACAACTATTGTAATGCGCATTTGAAAACTTTATGTTGATATTTGCGCAATAAAAAATTAATAATAATAAATAATAATAAACCTTCACTGACTCGTATATGTATTTCTTTACCTTCAATTCCCGTATTTTCAACTTCCCTTCATATCCTCAGAGATATAACCTTACGTTTTTGTTTTATCTCCTCAGTCATTTCATCGACTCTTCCAGTCATCTTGAAATGCTCATCACCCGCTAATCGCTTCATAATTGATGAGATAAGTATCGCCCTCAACAATGGAACCCATGTTCTCATGGCGTCAACGTCAAAAGCTCTTCAGCAATGCGGACAAACCCAACAAAAAGTTGAAGGAAGATATGAATGTCAGTTCACCATCAATTATGGCAACGTGGTCAGTTCGGTGAACTCTGTTGCTGTGAAATATCATTGCTTTTCGGACTGACATGCTGTACAACGCGAGACAACTTGTCTCGCGTTGTACAGCATAACCTGCGTCTAATGGACACTATTTCCGTCGTAGTTGTTGCAACATTGATAAATTTTACAAAATATCAGGGGAAAGTTTTGTATTGACTGATTTATACAGTGAAAAAAGAATAAACAATTCTATTACTTTGACCATATGCATGAATGTAGTAGGCAAACTTGTTGGAGTGGTGTTCAAATTAGAAGCTATGTAATTGGTTAAAAAAAATTCGCACCATCCTCTCAACAAATTTTGCGACGATGTTTACTTGTATTTACTTCGAGTCTTGTTGTTTACACTTGTTATGATAAATTAGAGTCATTAGTTTGGTTTTGGTTCTATGACTGTCGAGTCAAAACCGCTTGTCACACGATAGTTGTAGAAGATCATGACTTGGATGCTTTTTAGTTTACAAACAGATGTACCGTTTTAATGAGGATTCTTAGCTAACCTAGACCGGTGTACCTTTTTTGTCGTTCAGATCGAAGGTAGAGTTATGACTAAGAAACAGGAACGATGGAATTTATTAAAAAATGGGCGTACCTTGGCTTATTGGTTTCTCATTATATTCGTAAACTTCCTCACTTCCAATTATTTTATAGTTTGTCAGTTGAGGCAATGTTGGGCAGCAAAGATAATTACACCCAATAAGTGGGGATTTTAAAACATTTCCTGCCCAACGGGGCTTCCTAGAGTCCTGGCGATCTGGATAAAAGCAAACTTGAATAAAGGGTAACAGTAAAACATTAAGGTATTTGGAGCCAAACTAGAACTTCGCTTTCTGTAAACCCAAGTAGCAAAATGGTTGTGGCAAAAAAATATCGTAATGTAATTAACAAATGATGGTGGATGGTAAATTTGAAGTTTGTTCGTGAAATAATAAAAAAAGATGTAGTATCAAGAATGCCCCAGCTTGGGACTACCTGTGTTGGGTGTTAAGCCGTGATATATTTAAGAAAAAAACGTCTATTGAATCACTTATACTAGAGGTCATTTTTAAAAGACTGGAAAGAAAGTTATCCCAACATTACACTGGGCGCTTTGTTGAAAGATTACCGTGTCGACAATAACGTTGTTTATTACCATATAGCGCGCATATTATTCATTGTAATTATGAGAACGAGATTGATACAGAAAAGATAAGTGTTCATCTTACCACAGGTGTGAGACAAAGAGTCGAATCGAACCCATGCCCTTCCGAACACAGGTCAGATGCTCTAACCACTGAGCTTCAAGTGAATCGATCACCGTTCGGATATGTTCGGAGAACCTTCAGAAATTGTCGGACATTCTTCGTGAATTTATTTTTGTTGTTGTTGTTGTTCCGAAAAATGTGGAAGACATCGAAAGACGCACGGATATAGTTGTTTTTCTTTTGAAATTGCCGTCAGCATCAGGTGGGATGCTTTGGGAGAATAGAAGGCCTGATGAATCAGACACGAATGTACCGCTTGAATGGCAACTAAAGTGGACCAAATTTAACTCTTAAACAATTCTTAGCAATTGAAAAGCTTTATTGAAACTACATTTAATTAGTCACCATTTTTCAGCATGTTATTTCGCAAGTGTTATTTCTCTGAGACAACTAGGTACCCCTCGAAGCTGAGTTTTTAATCTTATTTTATAATATATATTAGTTTTCGCAAGAGACCTCATAGTCTCTTTGTTTTCGTTGTTCTGTTGTTGTTATTATCTTTGTTTTTGTTTTGTTATGTTGATTTTTCTGGCAATGCAACGTGCGTTCTACTGTATGACAAATAAAATATCAACTGAAACTGGAATTCTGGCATAGCGTGACCTATTGTGGTCTACATGGTTGTACATTGCAGCTTCTGGTTTTCGCGGGCTTTTCCTCAGTTGCACACGCGCTGAAACTGGCTGGAGTCTTGTCATCAGACCTCACGCACCACACGTCACGTGTTTGATGGCCTATGGGAAAATCGATGTATGAATAGTACGGAAATTTGATTATGATAACCGAGCTGCGTACGTGTCAGGACCGGTCAGTTTGGAAAGTGCGAATTTGCATACGAGGAAATATGGATAAGTATGAGGTGAGGCCTTTATCTTTTAATTCTCACTCACCTGCTAAACAAGAAGCTGAGCAGACACTCCAATCTGTGGTTTCCCACTCAAAGGAAACGCTACCTTCATCAGAGGTCTCATTTGAAAACAGCGGCCTGAAGTATTGATAACGCACTCCTTTGGTTCCTTGGCGGCCATGGCCAGTTCTTATCAACTGAAAATTAGCACAAAAAAAACCCCTAAGATTCTTTTCTGATGACTTTAGCTGATACTTTAGCGTTAGCGTGTGTAGTCACTGTTAACTGTTAAAATCGTAAGTTAAACTAAAAAGTTGACACGAGTTAAACATGAGCAGTCTCGATTAGCTATAATAACTAACTTACCACCACCCTGAGAGGAGCAGTTGTTGGACCGAGTATGTCAAGTCCGTCAGCGGAGGAAGGACTGGGATTATAGCGGGTGATCCTTGATCCCGCAGCGTAAAACACCTTCCCCTTTTTACTGGTAAGATGGTTCCCTTTTGACAAGAAACGACCGGCAGAGTTTTGAAGACCTACGTAGTGAGAAAACAAATCAATAAACGAAAACCGAAAGGACGAAGGTAAATGTGAAGGAGAACTAGCCAAAAAATGAAGGAAGGACAAAGAGGAAGAAGAAAGGAAGAAAGTGAAAGAAAAGAGGGAAGAAAATGAGGAGTCGATAAGGATGTCAAAACGTGGTTTTATATAAACGATTAACTTTATTAAAGAAAACAGTTAGAGGCTTCTCATATTTTGTCACCGTTAACTCTTTAATCAGTTACTGTTGACGTTAAAATTCATACTAACCGATTGTATTATGTGTATTTTGCATTTCTTTAAACATTGCTTTTAAAGTTCCAGTGGGAATTTCCACAATCAGGCGCGCGTTTTTTGGTCCTGAATGAAAGAAAGGTAGAAACGTATCAACAAAAGAACTGAACCGTTGAAAAACACTTCTTCGCCGCACCTATTATTCTTCTACTCGAAACAGTTAAACGGGAATAACAGTTGACCCTGGAACAAGACAGGAAGCAAGACGACGTCAACCCTAAACTCCCATTACATCAACGTGTATACTCTCCTCGCCATCATCCATATTATTTCTTTTGGTGTTAGTTGGGAGAATTTGTTTGAATATAAAGAAAATTTTACTTTCGGTGATCATTTCATATAGCGACTGTAGTTAAAGTAGTGATTCTAACTCGGCCGGCTGAACGTTTGACGTCATCAGTTACACACCGTAAACTTTTTCGAACTCGCCACAGGTTCCGCTGATCATTTAAGAAATCTCTAAATAGAAGAAAGACCCTCGCAGTCTCTATGTACGACAACCAACACCAACACTTCTTGAACCATTTACGGTGTGATTTTTTTCTGTGCATTCTATTACAGGAAAAATAAAGCAACAACACAAACAGAAAAGTAGGTGTGTCACCGGATAAAGGGAGGGGATGAAGGAGGTAATATAGTCCTCCCCAGTCCCTTTACGACTGTCTTTTTACCTTTTTATAAAGAGACTTAATTGGGGTGAGCAGCTTTCTTGCATTGCCTTAACGTTAAACCTATAGGCGTCAAGTAAACTCACCTAGTTTATTCCACTGTTTGGTAAAATTTCCCACCACGCGCGCACACGTGGTGCCATTTCCGTTGCACACTTGACATCTGTCAAACCTCGCACCAGACCTCAGTTCATGATCGCAGCCCACGGGCTAAAAAAGTAACACACGCTTGTCTTACTGAAACACATCGCATGTAATACACTTATGGGTTTGTGCTGTAGCAAAAAATCTATTTTAAGAACGAAAAAATTGCGTTATACGCGCGTGACGCGCAGGCGTGTAAATGGTCAGGATTCCACCCGTTCAAAATGGCGCAGGGAAAATGTCCTCTGTGGACACATTTAAGGACTTACACCCTCACAACGAAAAGGTAACAATTGAAAGAAGATAGGGAAAGTTGGAATAAAACATGATCAAAAAGGTTCCAAATCGGTGGCGCTGCGTGCGTTGCTACAGTTAAATGAATGAAAAAAAGCCTACACTTTTTGGACTTTACCGAACTGGACTTTCCCTTCTGTTTTCCAGATAAAGTAGTAGTCCCACAGAAATGTTCGTGTATCCGCGCGGGTTTATGACGTGGAGGGTGGCACATGGATTTTTGTGGACCCCACGCATAAGATCTCTATCCCCAATTATGGCTCCTTCTAAAAACCCAATAAAATAATGAAACAAGCGACAGATGTCTTGAACAAATTTCCAACTAATTGGACACGAAAACTGAGTGCGGAATTTTTAAGGAAATACTATGGTGAGCAAAATATAGGTTATCACGTTTTCTGTATTACCTGACACACGCCCTGGATGCAAACATTAAGTCCATATTTTGAGCATCGTGTTCCGTCGTCAACTTGCTTAGATTGTTTCCATCTTCGCTTGGAGCGACAGTAAAGTCCGCAAGGATCTTAAAGAAAATATTGAATCATGAAAAGCATATTAGTCAGTAAGGTGAAGGTGGACATCTGGGAGGAGGGGCAAATTATCCAGTCCCTTGAATGTCCGTTTTTACGTATTTGCGATCCCTAACTTTTATTTCTGACTTTTATATAATGTTATCTCGACAAGAAATTTTCATTTTCTACGTTTGGAAACTCGCAACTCGCGCAACACGCAACTCGTAACTCGTTGCCCGCAATTCTACAACTCGTAAATTATCCAGTCCCGTATGGAAATAGACTTAGTGATCGTGAATGGAGAGGTGGGCAGGTGAATATCAAAACAGAAATGACCTTTTTAATAACGCCTAATTGACCATAGTTGGAAACGTTTCTTTAAGTTCAAGGCAAGACGAGCTTGAAAACGAGACTCGTTTTGTTTGAAATGAGACATTCGAACAAGATCGACATTGGCTTACCTGATCGGAAGATCACTGCCTTGAGCCCAGCCTTCCTCTGTCGACATTGGAGATCCCTGTGAGAAGTCACGCGGCGTGGACATGGCTGCAAGAGAAGACTGATTTAAGTTTGCAAGAACACTTTTGAAACCTCAGATAACTCTGCTACTCGAAATCATCTATGATCATACGACAATCTTCACTATGACATGTAAAACTGACTGCATTATTCAACTGCAACAAAACTTGAATGAAACAGGATTCATAGAGAAGCAACTTTTACTCAACGAAGCAAAGCAAGAGCATTAGGCTAGTTATTAAACATTAATGCCGATTAATTCATTGGTCATTACTATCACACGTTACAAAAGCTTTGTTGCTAACAGTTTTTATTGAACCTGATAAGTATTCAGGTACAAACTCTTCTTTGTAAAGTTGTTGACAGACATCTGCACGACAGAAATAGAAAGAGCTCTTGTGGGTGCAAGGTAAACTTTATCAGGGGTTGTTTTTCTTACAATCCCATCAAACTCAATTGAAAAGACTACTAACTTGGGGTGAACAAATTCTCCATTCCTTGATTGCCTCGTCAGGACACGCATCCTGTACACTGTCTTGTTTACTGTTGGTGAAACAAACATAAAATGCTTAGTTGTTGACGCTTAGTCCAGCAAATTAAATTAGGACTGACTACAGCTCGATTAACTCTTTGTTTATTCGTGTAATGATTAACTGGGTACGGTTGAAAATTTGGTGTTGCGTGCTTTGAAGAAAACGATTGACGACGCTTGATTGTATGTCTTGTTGGTGCATACAACTTTTTTTCGCTTACGAAGGTTCTCAAACATTGTCTCTATTCCATTTACCCAAGTTAACCTGGTTAAAGTTGTAGCCTTGCCCCCTTTAAAATTTAAAAGTGACAGAAGAAAACTACAGAGCAGCATGTTGAAATGGCTTGGGATAAACACTCAACCGACTCTACAAATTTTCTATTCAAGCGTCAGCAAAGTGACGGACTATGGAAAATCATCAACTTGAAACAACAACTTTATGAAGAATTTAATCCTCTGAATTAAATAGTTTTCCCGCAATTAGATTTTACGCTGCATTTGCTCTTTCCTCCACAAATATAAACCGAGGACAATGCATACAGGAAACTGGTGACGAGCCTGCAAACGCGGCTTAGGCTGTCTGACACGTTTGGTTAGTCAGTGTTAGATTGGTTGGGGTTTCACTAAGAGAACAGACGCGAAACCGATTATTTCTCAGACGAGAGCCTAGTTCGAGAATACAGATAATCATCAACTAAAAACAAGGTCACGATGAGATATAAAAAAAATACATATATTGATGGAAATTATTACTGCCACGCTGTTGGTGTTCGCTAACCTCCTACCTTCACCTCAGACTCTGCTCTGAGTGGACCAGCTACGCAAGACACAAGCAAACTCACGTGGGTACGCAGGTGCACAATGAAACGATCACTTACTTGGCACAAATTTTATTTCTGTGCTGTACTCCTCCACCACAGCTTCGAGAACAAGATGACCACTTATTATCGTTTACTGCTTTGACATCACGTGACACACAAGATCCTCTGATACACCACTGATACAAAAGAAGCAAAAGCTATTTTTAACTGTGGACTTGTCGGCTCTCCAACTAATAAGAATAAGTTTATTCATATTGGGCAAGGTAAGACCACACTACGACCCTAAGTGGTCCATACGGTAGGAGCTTAATCCGGTTTCTGTAGTATTGTCCCCTGCATGGGGCGCAAGTCCATTGCCGGCGGGGTTATCCCCAGCCGTATGTCGCAGGCACTCATTTAAACACCTGGATCAAGAGATAAAATATGGAAATGAAACAACACGGCAATGTACAGACCAACCTAACCTTAGCCTGCGTAGCAGTCGTAATCGGGAGAGGGAGAGGGGAGGGAGAAAAAGTGAGAGAAAAAAGGAGGACTCTCAGTTATTTTTCTCGCTCGTACTCCCCTCCCTCTGCTTCCCCTTTCCCGATTACCACTACATCACTGCACCTCTCTCTACCCTCTCACTCATTTTGGGTGGGGTTCCTATTTCCTTGCTTCTTGTCCTTATTTTCTACAAGAATCAGTTCAAACAGTCGTGAGAATATCATATTTTTGCCTTTTGAAGTAGCATCGCACCTTATCAGTATTAACTCCACCACAGCTCGTGCCATCAGCCACTCGTGTATCACCAGAGACTACAAAACCACTGTCATCCTCACACCACAGAGACGTGCAATTTTCCTGTTGTCAAAAAGCGAATACAATTTCTCATAATATTTTATAATATATATAAATCAGCAATCAGAATAAAAAGTACCACAAAAGGTCAAATTAAAATGCGCTTTGCTTAGAAAATTATAACGAAACAAGAAGAAATCATGGATGAACAAGGATGGTTGGGATTATTAGAAAGATTACGAGGGAAATTAGATGACGAACATCCACGAGTTTTCGACGCTAGTCATTTTACATATTTGAGAGATTGCTTTCTGAAAAAAAAAACGGTAGTGGAAAAATGAGAAAATGGAATAAGAGAAGGAGGAGGAAAAAGTTGATTTTTCTAGAAAAGACCGTGGCCGGAAAAAATTCAAAAGATTCATCAAAGAAATTAAAAAAGGTCTCAAAACCTCGCAGAGAGGAGCCCGACTTCTTCGAACTGAGACAGAGACAGTCATTAACAATGTTTCGTTTTTTAAAAAAGGAGGGTGCAAATAACCGAAGAACGTAAGTATAATAAATAGATATATACTTTTAATATATACTTCAAGGAAACGGACTTTTTAATTTTGCCGGGAAACGGTGGAGATGCACAAATATTAAAGTGCCCAGGTACTGTTCTTCAAACAAATTCACAATTTAGACGTTGACATGTTACCTACCCTTAGATTTTGTCTTAAAGCGTGCTTGAATTTTTTCCCAAACCTGTCCCTGCATTGCTGGTCGCTATCAATGATCTCTCCTGGAAGCTTGTCTCTGTTCTCTGGAGAAAGAGTTGGCGCGTGCGCAGAAGGGGGATCATCAAGACACCAGGAGTGGTTCCTGAAAACAAACGTAAAGCGATGAAAACACGTGGCGCGATAGTACACATCCTCGTATCCAGTTCCTATGATGTTTACGCCAGCAGTTGAATAAGGCGGCTCTTGGGGATGGAACAGAGCGCCCATCTCTCGCTATCGCTTTACATCCATCTGCCATGCGCTCGTTTTCGTAGGCTTTTGTGCGCTCTCAAAACGTTTACTGATCGTCTTTCACTAAAGGTTGCATTTAAAATGTAGTAAACAGAATTGTTTCATTTGCTTGATCAAATCATCATGTTGTTCTCGAACGAAAATCGAAAAAAGTTCCCTATTAATTTTTCCTCCCCGCGTTGGAGGTGTATATCAGTACCAAATTTCACTTACGGTTGGCTACAATATTGCACAAGACGGAAGACTTGGGATAGTAGGGTTGTGACGTCAAAACAGGAACGCTAGTCTCGCGATTTCTCTATTCCTCAGTTGTTTTTCTTGTGCACAGGAAGAAAACTGTGTGGACGAAAACATGAATGAGTTTGTTGAATGAAACAATTGAGGAATAGAGAAACCACGAGACTAAGCGTAATCATATGGACGTCACATTCCTATTATTGCATCATTAACATTTGATCAAGCAAGAAACTACGTACAAGTGCCCAGAAAAACAATCTAAAACAGCATGCAATAAAATGTAACTAACGAATTCCCACGGAGTAATAGCACATGACTTTTACAACGAGTAGTAGAAAAATCAAGAAAGAAAATTCTGACTTGTAAAGGAATTGTGAATCATGTACTCATGCATTCGCTCATAACTTACCCTGTGTTCAAAAACTCTTGGATTTTGTTTCTGTTGCAAGATGACCAGAGGTAACTTGATGGATCCCTTGTTTTCTCAGAAGACATGATGAACTTCCTGTTTGGACAGTCTGTACTTCCACCATCGTGAGGTAATCCCAAGCTGTATTACGGACACAACCAAGAGAAAAATGAACTTTACTTGTTAGCAGCATATATCGTGGAACATCAACGCTGTAAACGCCTTGGCCTGTTAAAATATTATAGTAACTTAGCAAGACTTAAAAGTAGTTTTACCTGTGTCGAAACTAATTACAATTAAGGACAACACTAACCCGCAAGTAGCTAGAGCTAATCTAGGCGGGTAGTGAGAAGACTAATTTATAAGAATTAATTACAGTTTACAGAAATCTATATTACAATTTGTCAGTGAGCCATACAAACATTGAAAAAAAAAAAAAAAAAAAGAAAAGAAAATAAGTGAACATATGAAGAAAAAGAAATATAAATTGTTATACTCTAAATAGCTTGATTTAAGGAGGCTCGAGGCAGCCTCCCTGGACCCAGGCTGAAATTTTGGAAATCACAATCTCGCACACAAAACAAACCTCGATCCCCTCCCCCCCCCCCCCCCCCCACTTCCACACACACACACACACACCACATCATCACCTCAACACACGATCAAAGTTAATTCTCCCATCGGCCTCCAAGCAACAGCCACCACCACAGCAACGGAAACGCACAGCCTCCCATTCCAAACACCGTCGACCATCCCGAAATCCAGCCAGACACTCCACGACGAAACTCTAGGGATTCAAACCACCCAATCCAGACAACCTGCAGGCGAAATAAAAAAAAATCCGCAAGAGCGCCCTCGAGCAAACAATGAATCAACTCCCACCGGGTGACCCCGCCCATTCCAGCACTTCTCACCAACATCTCTGGCAAAACAAAACCTGACACCCCGTCCCCTCCGCCAAAAGGTCATCATTGTTTTCCTATCCTTTCTCATTGGTTAAAGAAACTCGCGCCACTTTCTCAACCAATCAAAAGTGACAATAAAGCACGTGTTTTCCCTAACGCGCTTGACACCATGTACTATACTTTAATTTGTTACGAGTTCTGATAAGTTCATTCTGTCGTTTACTTTCAGAACACTGTGATTACTTTGGTTTTGGTTTTATGGTCAGTCAGGTGACAGGGGAAAACTCGCATGTTATTGGCAACCGTATTGAACAGAATCTTAACATCAGCGCCATTACTCAAGGCTTTATTGATCGCCAACATTCAAATTACACAAACTCTAAGTGGGGAGCCCCCTGCTCCTCCCTCCTGGTTGGGCCTGAACCACGCTAACAGCGATCTTTTTATCTTAACGAACAACAAATTTCCAGACCAGCAAAGCTGAATAGTCAACGTGCATAAATTGGTATGAAGATTTAAGAAATACGTGCAAATGAGTTAAAAGAGACACTTGCCTGCTGGTGCCGGTTAAAACATACGTATTTATGCTTACTTGTGCCCTATCCCATGTGCAATGTACCAGGCGGTTTCAAATCCAACATCAGTAACAGCAGTTCCAGAAACCCTGCGACACAAGGTGTTGGCGCTGCTTTTTCCTGAATGAAAAAAGTCAAGTAAAATTGTAAATCCACTACAAGCTACCGTAATTAACCACACGTCTTAGCAAAACCGCAAACATCCAATATCCGTACCTCTGACTGGTTCAAATTCTGTCAGTTGGTCAATAACAGTTGTCTGGGTAGCGTATTATGTCAGACTGTGGTCAGGAGGATTACTTTTTCATTTTTTTTAAGTTACTAATTTTTAGAATCATAAAAAAAATCAAGCTATCAATTAAAATCATTCCTTAACTTTTTGGGGTTATTATTTACGAGAGCTTTAAGTTAAAGATAGGCCGATACGAGTTTTAGTCAAATCGATCCGATACCAGTACGATAAAAACACTCCTCATAGTCCATAAACATTAAACATAAACACAGCCTTAACAACAGTGTTTCAATCTCAATTTTGTGATACTTCAAAGTGCAACAGCACATACAAAAACTGAAAAATATGGGTTTTCGGCACCAAAACAACTTTCAAATATTCAAGCGAGCGGTCACGTGAACAGTGTCGAAAGGAATCGGAACAGCCGATATTTCAAGCAAGTATCGATATTTTTCAAGGAAACTTCAGTATCGATGACATCGAGTACTTGTTACCGATTTCGGCTCATCCTTATTTTGAGTAATTCATGTTTTCTCCCTCTCACCCCATCTTCCCGCAAAACACTTCTATATCTTTAGCTTGCAGATCAACTTACCCCCTGTATCCCCCTCTGAGATGAACGTAAACACATCAAAAACGTCCTCATTCCTGTTTTGTTGTGCTGCCCATCTGATCATCTTTATAAGCTTCCTTTGATTGGAGTCAGATGGCGCAATATTCAGCTAAAACAAATATTTAACAATTACCCCACGAGATCAAGCAGCAAGTGAATGTACCGCTTTTGCTAGAGAGAATCCTGGGTTTTAAAGAAATCTCGTGGGATTGTTTGAGCAGTTTTCAACTGAGCGTCTTAATACGAAAACAAGAGTAGTTATTCTAGCCAATAATAAGAGAGAATC
>NW_028145860.1:6460000-6685000 GCF_977016875.1 Pavona decussata | reverse complement strand
TTTTGACTCGCTCCAGCCCTCTCGCGTTTCCTCGCCCAAGATGACAGCAACGAAGGATTATTCAGCGCTCCCGCTCCGAAAATACGCCTGCATTACAGGCTAGATCGTGATAAGTCATAAAAACGGCTACTGCAAGGACTGATCAAACAACGTGAAAAGGCTCGAGTGTGAGATATTTGGACTGGCCAATACCAGTCTTCATCAGGTTTATTAGGACAACTCACAAATTCACAGAATATATATGTCGTAAAATAATAAGCGGAAGTACATACGATATGACGTGGTATGGTGTGGGTAGATAGGCAAACAGAAAAACAAAAATTGTTATTCTGTTTTCAAAACTTTCATTTCAATAATTATTGCATCATTACTCATATTATCTCTAATTCTAGCATATAATATCTAGCCGTTTTTTTTATTTTTATTTTTGGAAAAGGCGGTCGATGAAAACTTGAGCACTTTTCGGGAAACGACATCGAAACACGGGTTTTTGTCCGCGAGAAGGCTGAGAATGACGCGAAAGACAGGAGATGAAAAAAAAAAAAGACTTTGGTGTGCACTGCACTCTCAAACAAGCATGACTTCAGTTGGCGGGCCCTTTGTCAAAAATCCAGCAAGATATGTCGTAAAACCTCTATGATACCAAACCCCCGTCTCTAACAAGCCCCCCCCTTTGGAAGTAGGTTTTTATAATAACCCACTCTCTAAGCCCCCTTCCCCTCCCCCCCCCCCCCCCATTTTGGGACATGAGATTTTTGTATTTTATAATAGTCCCTCCTATTCTCTATTTCGAAAATCACTTAAGTTGGCTGCTCTTTATTCACGTATGGTTTGCCTTTTCCACCATTAACAAGTTTACTCGGAATCTGAATTTGACATTTGCATGTTTTTCATGCAGATTGAATGATGTTTAAATTGCAAACATTTTTATTAAATAATCCGTTTCATTTAAAGTTGAGTTTTGTGCGATTAAGACGACAACGGTGTTTTAAGATATGAAATACCCCCCCCCCCAAGCCCCCTCTCTAATGAGCCCCTCGTTAATGGGGTCTGAAATTAAATGAGCCCGTCCCCCCCGGGGGGGGGAGGGCTTAGGAACAGAAGATTACAGAAGTGAAACATGTCCTCGAGCCTCAAAACTACTTACCTCTAATGAACAGCGAGGAAATTACGAAAAGGAAGGACGCCAGAATGGACCTTTTCATTCTGCAAAACAAAAATGACACTAACTTTGAAATGGTCTTGATCGCGTCATCGCGGTTAGCCACGCGCGACTTTGTGTCATGCAAATTCTAGCACGTGAGGGAATTCTGGTAAAGGTTGCCGAGGGCGAAGGCTATTTGTCGAAAAAGCGAGCTATTCCTTGAAATCGCTTGATATTCAAAAAATCGCAGATTACACAACTTTTAAGAAAATTTTGCATTTGCTATTAAGCCCAAAGAACAGGGGCACCCAACGACAATTTTCTCTCAGATCCTTTGGAACGTTATTTTAGGCGATCTGGAGTGGCTTTAAAGCTCTATAGGTTTATTTTAGGCAGCGCTATAATATTTTTATCTGTTCGGTCATTCTAGGAGAACTTGAGTCTTTTCGAAATTAGTAGGGCATTTTTGTCCATTTCCCGAAAACCTTAGGTATTATTTTCTTTCGGAAAATCTTAGCTGACCTTTTTTCGGTACCCGAAACAACATTTTTATCAATCCGAAAACACTAGGCCTTAAATTTCCCAAATCACGAAAGTTCGTGGTGAAAATTCCCTTTAGAAAATTGTAGGGGATTAAGGGCCTCCCGAACAGATAATTTACCGAAACGATCCGTTGGGTGCCCCTAAAAGAATGGCTAAAAAAAATACGTGTTGAGGTTTGAAGTTGGAGTCGTCATCAATGGTGACCTGAAAGGCCAGGGGATATTTATAGCGGCATTGTGACATTGTATCAATTGTATTGGTGGCTGCCGTTTGTCTTTTTTTATTCACGTACATATTTTGAGCCACAAGAGGTTGGTTCAGGACTCCTGAGGCAGCGCGATATTTCTTGCTTGGAATTTTGACCCCGGGGGGGGGGGAGGGGGGTACTCCCCTATATAAGGTATATAGGTATGTGCCGCCCTAAAGGGTATGGTTTTTGAGCCGTTTTGGTCTGAAAACGGGTATAGATTTTGACAATTACGGTCTGAAATCGGGTCGGGTTTTTGGGGCGGGGAACATTTACGAAAGCTTACAAACATATTTTTCTTCTCAGTACGTAACTGGAACGACTAACTGATAGCGAGAAAAAGAAATAGATAAACTATGTCATTCCAGCTTACTTTTACTCCTTGCGTCAACTTCCGTTCGGCACTGATGCATAATTATCAGGTCTGAAAACGGGTATGAATTTTAGAGGTCAGGTCTGAAAACGGGTGTGGAAAATGGCATGTTTAGGTCTGAAATAGGGTCGGGATTTGAAGACCCGGGCGGCACACCCCCACCAAGAATTCCGAGGAGTACCCCCCCGGGATTTTGACATTCCTCCGCAGTCTCGTAATGACCCTCATTACATAAATAAATTCAAATCACGGTAAATAGTCACCAATCAAACTCAAGCCGCTGCAGAACGCTAAACGAATAAAATATGAGAGTGCTGCTTACCTCCTCTGAATGGTTTGACTAGTCGAGGAAGCCGTTTGCTGAAACTTCACAGAAAACGTCTCCGGCTGTCTTGCACGTATGAAATCTTGAAAACAAATGACCTCAGGGGGCTAAATCCGACTGCACTTTTGTAAAGGAGTGATGAGAAACAGATATGTTGTGCAGAAGTATCACATGTCCTAACGACAAAAAATGTACTGTTAGCCGGATAAGAAAGTCTTCTTAGGAGGCTGGGGAGGGGGAGGAGGAAGCGAGAAAAAGTGAGATAACAAGGGCCCTTTTTTCTTTCACTTTTTCTCGCTCCCTTCTCCACCTCCCCGATTACGTCTGCTGCGCAGTCTACCGTCAGGAGAACTAGACCGCTCTCCCTTATCGCAGTTATCGGTATCTACACTTTTTCTGGGCTTGAATTCGAAATTTTAAAGCCTGTGAACAGGCTCCCAAGTGGGGCATAGCTAGGGCGAAAAGAAAAATCGTCGAGCCAGGCGAGCGGAGCGCCCTAAATCCCACTTGGGAGCCTGTCCACAGTCTAGATATTTTACGACATGCGGAGCAAGCTATCTCTCCGCAGTTTAGCACTTCGAGCTACTTCACAAACCCTTATTAATTTTAGCAGAAATTTCGTGGCTAAAATGTGGTTTAATGTTTAAACAACACTTTTCAGCAATGAGACACACGTACCATCCCCATGGTATGGCCAATACCGTACGCATGCGCACAACCATATCCGGGGCAGTGGCAGCCATGGACAGCTGTTTCGCCCTTGTTGGGGCTCATCAGCATGGCATAGCCGTCGGGTCAAAGAGCGGGAGTAAACCTGCGTGTCGGAGACCCTTAACTGCCGAGACGAGTGCACAGCACTCCTTTAAGCGCCAGCTCCACCGTACCCAAGTGGTAGCTGTTGGTTGGGAACCGCAAAACAGTTCTCCCATGCGTATGGAGATGGGATAACTTACAGACAGTGTGTCAGTGTGTCTCAGTGCTGATAAGTGTTCTTTTAATGTTTAAACACCTGTAAAGACATAACCGTTTATATCCGAAATTAACAAGTACCGCATATCAGTAGCGTGCATTACTTCTTGATCTGCCATCAGGAGTACCTGATGGGGCCGCTCGACTAAAAACCCGCTCTGCAGGTTGGAATAGAGGCACCCAACGAAGACCCAAGTTGCATGGATCTATTCGATAATTTTCTGCATGGAGTTTGTGACCAGTTCGACAACATGGTAATTTCGGGTGACCAGACATCCTTTGGGTCTCCATTGACAGCGCATCGGGTGTTAACGAACTATCCTTTATTGAAACTCTTCACTACCACCTCTTGACACAACTCAATAAAAAACGCACTTGTGGCAACAACATACTTGATCTTGTAATCACAGAACCGTGTCAATGGAACCGACACTGATTGTTTCCAAAAGATACGGGTTTTTTTACAGACCACAGCGTCATTATTTTCGAGTTTAACACTTTCATAAAAATAATCTGTTCATGTTGTCCTTCAGCAGCTTGGTTAAAAATATATAAAACTGTTCAATTGAGGCCTTAAACTGCTGTTTAAAAGTAAAAACTAAAATCCAAGCTTTCGCCGATCAACGGCATCTTCAGGGATGAGAAAATATTCCGCGCGCGCTGTATATATATGCAAAGAGAGTGTAGGGTGAAGGGTGAAATGTGTAAAAAAATGTGGTGTATGTGTGAAAGCTATAGAAATAAACTGTGAGCGTTATACAAGGTTCTAATGATGGATTGTAGCGACAGCGAGTCCCTACCCGCCAACAAACAACGACTCTCGTTTCTCCGCCAATGCTCCAAATTCAACGTCTTTCCAAAGACCATCGCAAACCCCAAACTACCATATGACAACGGGATTACATCCATCACCGAAAAATCTTAACTTAGAACCAAACGCTTCGTCCTGAACGAAAACAAGAGAGCACTACGGAAAGTCATCGCCATTAAACAACACGAACAACAACAACTCAACGAAAAGACAACATCGCAGTTCTCACCCGAAGCAGCATCCCAGATCCGCTCCCAAAGATACCTGGCATACAACACCGTCAGCAACCTACACAGCATAAAATTCCTTGAACTATTGGACAACCTCAGAAAAGATACTATCAGTAACTACACCTCAGATAATAACTCACCTAACCAAATAAACACAGCTTCCAACCGTAACAATAACATTGACACAAGCAAAACATCAAACGAAACGAAGCTAGTCACCGACCTCACACATAACCTCAACGCTCAAGAAATCAACCTCCTATCCAAAGGCCCTAAGTTCAGCCTCTCTTCTGGAGTCAATGAACACACAATCACGAGCATCAATATCGCATTCTACAGACTAGCAAACCAAATAAGATGGAAACGCTATCGCGAGTCAAACCCTCAAAGGTCAGATTTTCTCACCTATCCACAAACCCGACACATCTACAGACCCCAGTCTGAAGACAAACTTGAGAACAAGTTGCAGAGGATTCATCATAAACTCCAAGTCACTCTCAAAGCACTACAGCCCCAACGGAAATGGTCAAATATTGACAAAACAGACAAGAAAACCATAAAAGAACTTAAAGAAAAGAACTACGTATGCCTTCCCAGCGATAAAGGTACTCAATTCTGCGTCATACAACAGGACACATACACACGGGTCGCCCTTGACCATCTTAATGACGCCAACACCTACCAAAAAGTGTCCCGCATGTCAGCCAAGAAAGTCGAAAATAAAGTAAACACAGCCTGGAAGAAGATCTGCCGACAAAATGAATTCCCTCCCTTTGTCCAAAAGAGCTTCCTTGCGTCAAACACAGACCTGCCCAAATTCTACCATCTCATCAAGACCCACAAAGCAGGTGCCGATATCAAAATACGACCTATCGTATCCAATGTCAAGGGACCTACCCAACGGATTTCATGGCTTCTCGCCAACGCCCTCAAACCTATGCTAAAACATGTCCCTGCCCATTTAGAAAACAGTCTCGAACTTATTAGATGCATCCAAGCTGGCGATCTCACCACAAACAAAGCGCTACCTTATCCATGTAGCCTCGATGTGGTGTCCTTATACACCACAATACTAGACTGCAAGCAGGCCCTTTCTGGTCAGTCGAGATGGTGCGCTCACAGCGCAGCGAGACTGGAGCGAGGAGAAATAAACGAGAAGAGACTGGGGGAGAGAAGGAAAATAAAGGTTTATGGAAACCAGCCTTTAGATAGAACATGGTTCTATCTTCTGCGATCGTCTGCGATCGCAGAAGTAGTTTCCATATGATCGCAGACGATCGCAGACCTTATTGCGATCTGCAATCTGCGATCTGCGATCCGCGATCATATGGAAACCAGCCTTTAGATAGCACATGGTTCTATCTTCTGCGATCGTCTGCGATCACGATCGCAGGATCGCAGACGATCGCAGACCTTATTGCGATCTGCGATCTGCGATCCGCGACCATATGGAAACCAGCCTTAATGAAGAAACAGCTGACCACTTCCACAAGATTATAAACAATGTGCACCCTGACTTGAAATTTGAAATCGAAAAACCACAAACAACACCGAATGGCCAGTCGCTGTCGTTGCTGGACTTCAAAGTCACCATATCACAGGATGGCAACAGCTCTGTTGAATTCTACAAAAAGCCGGCCAAGAAACCACTATTTGTCCACTATCAGTCAGTGGGGGGGGACAGGGGGGTCAGAACCTCCCGCCTCCCGTACCTGTGCCTCCCGCCTCCCGCCCTTTTTCGCGTTTCTCCCGTCCCCGAGTAAATTAGAAGGCTTCAAAACCCGTATTAGTCACAAAGCTGTACCGGGACGTTCCATTCGTAGGCCTTTCATTATTCAATTTTTTACTATATATATTTTGAATAACGTTAACATTATTGATAGCTTTTGTACTCTGAGTTAATGGAGTTTTGACTAACATAAAGACTTTTGTTCTTGAGCCATCGTAGCTTGATCAGAAATAAAATACAAGCAGCGGCGATAAACATAATAAACTTGCACATTTTATGTAACTTGATGTTTCATAAGCTACGTCAAGTTAAAATGCGCAAGTTTATTATGTTTATCACCGCTGTTTGTATTTAATTTTTGACTAACATGTTCGTCTTGTTTGACGGTTTAACCATTCTTTCAGTGACAACAGTCTTGTCCATCGTGCAGTGTAATAGTTGTTGCATTTCTTAATTATTCATTTGTTGGGATCATGTAATTCAAATAGGGAAGTAGGACATGGCGAGCTGGCAGCCAAACGCCCCAGTTTAGAGTTCGGTACATCTCCCTAATTTTCGGCGCCTTATTGCGGATCCATCGCGTTTACTTGATACACTAATTATAATCTTGATATCTTTCTCGATATCCTTACTCCCTAAAACTGCGTGAAAAAATTGCTTTTAGTTCGGGAAAAGGTAAAATGAAACTTTAGGACCTTCTTTCAATCCAAGTTTTAAATCTCTGGGTTACTGGTGGTGAATTCTAAGCTCGTTGCTACTGCTCTGAGGAAAGAATTACTGCATTAAATGCAAAAAGCGTCCGAAATTAGGCCGGACAAACTGTTCATCAAAAAGAAGTCTTCATCAATGTGCCGAGGAGGCTGCACTGATCTCCTCCTACTCCTAATCCTACTCCTCTTTTCTATAAAGTCGTTCCTGATTGCTTCCCATGCTGTTTGGCTGCCTATTGTAATAGGAATCGATTTTGCCTTGTCCATTAAACGAAAAACGGTGTCGTGAAACGAACCACTCCGCACTCTTCACTTGCTCATTGAAACAGCATTCTGTTCGTAAATTCCCATACACCATGCAGCAAAATCTTTAGTACGGTCCGATTGACGGTCATTGGGAGAGGTCGTCCATGCCCCAGATTTCTCACTACCGCACTGAAAAATACTAAGAACTACTAAAATGGACACCACATTGAATCTCTGATACTAAATTTACAAGACGCGTACTTGCTCGCCTTGCTCACCTCTTTTGAGACTTCTAAAAACTTGCGCGGCACTCACATATGTGTACACATGCCACGCTTGACATTTCATAAGCTATGACGTAACACAATGAAAGGGTTTACAATTTCACCGGAAGTAACCCTGTTTATCGCCTGAGCACGAATTTTCGTGTGCCCTCGGATATAAAATATTGCGTAAAGCCTCGGAGGACGCTAAATGGAAGACAAATAACATTGTACAACATTGTTGAGTTCTTTTTTTGATAGTATTCTAACGCATTAATAAGTAAAAAAATTCACCGTTTTGTATTGCTCTCCCGCTTCCCGTCCTCTTAGAACTCCCGCCTCCCGCCCTTTCCTCTCCCGTCTCCCGTACCCCTCCCGCCCCCTATTCTCCCGGGCTCCCGCCCCCCTGTCCCCCCCCACCAGTCAGCTATGCCAACCAAATCCAAACTCAACTTCATTCGCAACGACAGAAAACGCATTGAAGACAGATGCTCCTCAAATACATCTACAAAACAACACGTGGGCGCATTCGATGACATCCTTCGCCTTAACGGTTACCCAGAGAACAGTATAGAGCAGGCAAAATGCCCCCAAAATCTTTAACGAAACTCTCGGCCTACCGGCATGGAGTGGTTGTACCTTAAGATCCCTTACATTTCTGAACGACTCAATCACAAGATCACTAACATTGTACACGCTCAGACAAGCCCTATCCTACACCTCCACGGAGCGCAAATGCACCAGAGACAAATGCCCCATCGCTAACACCGGATTGTGTTTACGAAGAAATGCAGTGTACCAGCTCACGTGCAGCAGCTGCGATCAACAATACATTGGTAGCACAACACGCTTCATCCATGACCGCGTAAGAGAACATCTCAATAACGATAACTCCTCCGTTAAAAAACACATCTCTTCCTGCCAGAACAACGACCATAAAGGCATTAACATCAAAATTATTATGAGCGAAAACGATCCCGCTAATCTACGCCTCTACGAAGCATTTTACATCAGAAAATACAAGCCCACACTCAATTCCCGAGAGGAATGTACCGAATTCGCGGAACTGGTATTTTAATATTTCATTTTAGAGACTACAATCCATCATTAGAACCTTGTATAACGCTCACAGTTTATTTGTATAGCTTTCACACATACACCAATTTTTTACACATTTCACCCTTCACCCTACACTCTCTTTGCATGTATATATACAGCGCGCGCGGAATATTTTCTCATCCCTGATGATGCCGTTGATCGGCGAAAGCTTGGATTTTAGTTTTTACTTTTAAACAGCAGTTTAAGGCCTCAATTGCACAGTTTTATATACTTTCATAAAAGCTCTACCAAAAACCCTGAGATTATACAAAAGGCAGCTTTGAGGGTCTGCTGTCAGCAATTAACCTCTCTTCGTGATAGCAAATGACGATATAAATACTGACCGCATGGCATCAATGAAAAGACACGTTTCTTGCTTTTCCTTCATCTGACAGCTACTTTTCTTAAAAGTTCGAATTCTCGGCGCGATCAGTCGGCGGCCGTGACTTGACGATCGATCGAGGTTCAACAAAAGCTGAAACTATCTCCCTCGACCACCTAAACGCTGCTAAAGGAGAAGTTAAAAAAACTTGCGCAATACAGTTAAGCCAAGAGAGGATGGTTAAGCGCATGCTGCGGAACAGCCGTGATGATCAATGAGTTTCTTGGTTCTGTCGACTCCGAACTCAACACAAACTCAAAGCTGAATTCGAAATCGCATACCATTCCTTATCGAGTCTCCACGCCAATATCAGCCAGTGCATCCGCTGACCCAGGTAATCGTACGCCGTTAAGATCTTCAGCTGAAAATCCTCGGGAAATAGCCAATCTATTGAACTCCTACTTCGCATTAGTTTTCGCCCATGACACACACCACTCCCCTTTCATCTGTTAGCGCTGCTGATGCACCAGCCTCTCCTGATATGTCGGAATTAACGCTCACGGTTAGCGAAGTCCAATCCGTGCTCGAAGCCCTTGATGTCACGAAAGCCACATGACCTGATAAAATCCCAGCGAAACTTCTTAGGGAAACAGCCTCTGTAATTTTGCGACAACTTTTTGTAAGCTGTTTAACAAGTCATTAAGCACTGGTTCTTTCCCGCACAACTGGAAGGAAGCTAACGTTGTTCCTGTTTTTAAAAAGGGTGAGGCTGAGTGCACAGAGAATTACAGGCCCATTTCCTTACCGTCACTGGTAACCAAAGTCTTGGCGCGATGTGTACTTAGCACTTCAAAGATAGACTGTACGAGGTGGTAAGAGATTGTCAACATGGAATCATTAGAGGGAAATCATGCACCTCCAACCTTTTGGAAGTTTTTGGACCATGTGCATGGGCTCCCTAGTAGACGACGGAAAACAGGTGGACATGATCTATTTGGATATGTCTAAGGCCTTCGATAAGGTGAACCATGGCTGCCTGCTGCAAAAGTTGCACGAGTTCGGATTTAGAGGCAGCCTCTTGCAGTGGTTTAGCTCTTACCTGATGGGTCGCTAACAACGCGTAATAGTGCTGGGTGAAACCTCTGATCGTCTGCCTGTCAGCTCCCGAGTACCTCAGGGCTTCATTTTAGGCCCATTCTCATCTATGTAACTGACTTACTTGCCCGATTCGGTCCTGACAAGCCATGTTGCCATGTTTTCCGCAACATACGATTAATTTTCTCTAAAAGTGTCGCTGGGTACTCTTGTGCCATTAGCTTAGCTTTGGTTATTCACACAGCAGAAACTATGCGCAGTCACAATAAGCTCAGTTTTTAAAATCAAAAACCTGCAGTGTCAAGGCATCATGTAGAGATCAGTCTATATAAAAGCGCGTACTTTAAGAACTGCGATGAAGTACCTTTTTGCTCCCGTAGTAAGTGTGTCAATTATCTCCTACAGGTTCCTTGAAATTAAACAAAAAAGCTTGACACTGTTTAGGAAATAACTCAGCTTAGGAAATGAAAAAATCAGCCGGCTGTAAACCTCTTTCTTTTGACTAACTTTTTTCATTTCAAACTGTCAAAAACTGAATTTCCTTTGCATTTGACAAGCAATAAACTTACAGCTTCTTTTTAGAAAGTGACAGACCGTAAATTTGAGTTGATCCGGTAAATACAGCGGTACTCAAAGGTAAGCCGTCTTTTAGGTCACCAAAACCTTTGCTTCTCAATTTTATACGAAAAACTAGTGGTTTAGTTTCTGTCTAAGTGAACTTTTTGACGGTCGATTATCATCAGTTGAAAAACTGGCTACTGAGAGCAATTGCTACTATCCAATCTGAGGCCAGGATAACTGGGCCGCAGATTTTAAGACTTGTTGGAGAGATTTATTCGGTAGAAAAGCCGTATATTGCTGAGATGAGAGGACATTCTTTTCCGTATAATGAAAAAATTTCCCTTCATTTAAAAGTAACAAGAACAAAACGTGTTCGAATAAGTGGGAGGAATGTTGAAATTATTGTTCATACATGCCAAAACGACCAAGAACTCGTCTGCAATGCTGCATAAATTAAGTGATTTTTACCGGAAGCAAAGCATAGATCACTGTTATTACAAAATAAGCTTCCAATGACGAACAAAATAATCAAATAAAGCGATTATACCCATGACATACAAAAGCCCAGGCTAATTTCTACCAATTTCTAGGACCTGACAAAGGACTTTAAAGTTTCGTGGCTGTGGTTCTCACCAAACAAATTTGCTCAGCGTAAGCATTGAAACTTTTGCAGCAATAAATCAAAAATAAAAATCGCATTTCTGGTCATATTTTGTTCCATTCGTGGTTGATGTACATTATAATCATCAAAACGCGTTACAAACCTTTTATAACTGATTAAAAACAGTTGGACTCTGGCTTTCAGGTTTGATTTGGGTTTTGTGATAGCTACGTTTTTCTCTTCCTGTTGATTCATGATCAGCTCTCTTTTTGGTGGCAATTTCAAATTCACCGAAAATCTTTAGGTGATATTCTTGTCATTGTTATTATATTTTTTTTAATGAATAAAACACAACTTAATAATAAAATTGGGGCTAAGTGTCTTGTAACATCCAACAAGCTTTTTGTTCTATTGTCTTCCAGTAGTGACTTTCTTAACAAGTGCAATGCTTCCAAATAAATCAAACGTTATGAGTCAGGTTGAAGCGATGGAAGTTTCCAATTTTGATATTAATATGTCATCCGGCTGACGTGTGTACTCACTGCCATTTGTAACATATATCATGATAGAAACTGCGAAGTTTGGTGTAGGGAGATTAGAGCAGTAAACATTTTTCCGTGTAACGGGAAGGTAGACGGGTAGAATTCAAGCGATGCATCTGGAAATTATTTTTATACTTATTTAAAACTGACAACGGTTCACTCTGTTGAATTG
This sequence comes from Pavona decussata, assembly GCF_977016875.1. Taxonomy (NCBI): domain Eukaryota; kingdom Metazoa; phylum Cnidaria; class Anthozoa; order Scleractinia; family Agariciidae; genus Pavona; species Pavona decussata. Next base: position 6,673,019 of record NW_028145860.1, on the reverse strand, counting down.
TACTACAAGTTGCAGTTATCCTGCGAAAAAACCTGCAACACTTTTTCAGAGACGTTATAAATCGAGAAAGAAAACAAACATACAGACAAACAAAAAAGGGACTAATGAGATCCACATATATCTGGATCGCGACGTTTCGACCTCTATTCTGCTGATCTTCAGGCGATGGCGTCGATTGGTGACATAACAGTATAAATAGCACCTTGGTTGGTGTTGATTGGTGCATTTTGATGCTCTCTTAGGCTGTTGTTGATTGGAGGATTTCAACTAGAAATTGTTCCCTTGGTGGTCCGCATTGGTACCGATCGGTTGCTGTGTTGTTTGATCGTGGGCATCCATCTTCTGGAATTTCATACATAAACACATACAAAATCTTTACTTAAACACGATGGTTTTCAAAGTTGTAAACTTGTGGGGTCCATTATCCCTGTTGATGTTGTCAGGATGAAGTCTTATGTCAATAGACTCTTTAGCCCTACGTGTGTACCAATGTGGTCTCGGTCAATAAACTTAACCTCATCCCAGAGCAGATAGTGCCCCGTCTGTGTTCTGAAACGGCGGAGGATTGGGTTCGAGCAAGCCGTATGTCGCTATCGTGTTGATTTATAATCCGTTCACGCAAGCTGTTCATTCATAGATCTTCCCGTCTCTCCAAGGTGCTATTTATACTTTTACACGATCAGCCGACACCATCGCCTGATAAAGACCAGCAGAATAGCGGTCGAGTCGAAACCTCGCGATCCACATCTATGTGACTCAATCGTGAGACAAACGATTAAACTCAGCTATCTTTTCAAACCGCGATGATGAACACCTTTCAAAATAAAAAAGGACTAATTTGGTGCTTATCAATTATTTTTTAGTCCAAGAAAAGGCCTTTCTCTCGAGTTGCAAACAAATGTTTCACTACTTTTTTGTCAAAGCTTAAACTGGTTTCTCAATAAGCTCTTTGACGTAGGCTAGATTTAAATACCACCTTACCTTTTGTGAGTTCTTCTGCTTTGTAGTAGCGTGAATTTTGTCCGAATGTTTGAAAAAATTTCCTTATAGTATACTCAACTTTTTTGACCACTTGTTGACCAACTTGTTGCAGACCAAAGCGAGAAGAAACAAAAACTACAAAGAGTCTCAAGTGTCGCGCGCGGTGCACCAGGCCGTGTTTTTGGCGGGAAATCTGAGTGGCAGTGACCGTAGGCTAATGCGTAGGTACTTCATGTGTCCGCTATTATAGTGTGTTTAGATTTTAAATATGTCTACCATATACCCTTGTTAACCCTAGCATACCCTTGTATACCCTAGCATGCCATTGTAAACCCTAGTATACCCTTGTAAACCCTAGCATACCCTTGTATACCCCTGTAAACCCTAGTATACCCTTGTAAACCCTTTTGTAAACCCTATTATACCCTTGTAAACCCTAGTATACCCTTGTAAACCACAGCATACCCTTGTAAACCCTAGCATACCCTTGTAAACCCCAACCTCTGTATACTCTTATATACCCTGGTATACCCTTGTATACACTGGTACACCTCTGTATACCCTTGTATACACTGGTACACCTCTGTATACCCTTGTATACCTCCGTATACTCTTGTATACACTGGTACACCTCTGTATACTCTTGTATACCTCTGTATACCCTTGTATACACTGGTACACCTCTGTATACCCTTGTATACCTCTGTATACTCTTGTATACCTCTGTATACCCTTGTATACCTCTGTATACCCTTGTGTACACTGGTACACCTCTGTATACTCTTGTATACACTGGTACACCTCTGTATAGCCTTTTAAACCTCTGTATACCCTGGTATACCCTTCCTCAGATTTTACTGCTGTACGGGGCCCAGTTGTTCAAACTGTGGATAAAATGTATTGGTTGGATTACGTTTTGCCGCTGGACAGCGATTTATCCACTGGATAAAGTTATACGTTCCAGGGGTTTAAGTATTATGTTTAATGGACCTAACTTCACTGGAGAAACAAGTAAGTTTTCATCCCACAGGGTGGGGGTGGAGGGCAGTAGAGCTGGGAGAAGAGCTGAGGTAATACCGCAGTCCCAGTCCTTCTACAGCTGAACAAGACGCAAACCTGAAAACAAATCCAACCATCACTTGATATTTGAAATAATGGTTTTAATTAACATTTTTTTAAAGCAAAGAAAGTTATAATTGTTTCCCACCCTGGATAAAGCTTTCAAAAACAAATCACTCATTGTGACTGTGATATAGATATATAAAAAAAATGGTTGTCGCTGGACTAGTATTAAATCTTCCTAACATGGACAGTGTGACTTCTCAGAGCAAATACATGACTTTCATTGGAGTTAAATAAATTACACTGTTACAGATCAGCCAACTGAGCACAAGTGGTTGATTTTTTTTACCATAATCGTATTTGAAAGGACGTTAAGGTTATCTTACAGGAATTTGGCAAAAAGGACATCTTACAAATCATTTATGTTTGTAATGTACCATAATCATGTTGATCCCACACAGGCAGGTGATAGAAATGCATGCTCTTCCAGTTTGGAAATCACTATTAAAAAAAGAATCCTCTCGCTTCCAAACTGGCCTTGTCCAATTTTGACAGTCCTCAGAATTTTGTCTTCCTATTATTTCCGTTTTACGTAGCCCTGCTTCTTTTACCAATAATATACACCAAGTGTCTGATGTTAAAGACCCACCTATGGAATTTTCTAAAGAGCTAAAATCCTTTATGAGATTTGTTAAGTCCTTATTTAGTGCTAAGTTTTTACCAGGATGCGATCAAAAAGCCTATAATAGATGTTGCTTAAACAGTTCCACCACAGTCTGGGTAGCCTGGATAAGTAAATGTAATCGAATTATTTTTTAACAAACCATGTCTGTGTGAGGTGCAGAACATTTTAAAGTTTATCTAACACCATGCATTAACATACCAGAGGTATTTGCCATAAGTATATTACAAGTATGTGTAACATCATGGTCAATAAGAAAAATGTATTTCAACTAACTCGAGTATAATTTCTCTAAAATACAGTTAAATTACACCCACAGCAAAGTGCCTTCAGTACTTCTCTCATCGTTTCTACTCATGCATTTTGCAAAAAAGTCCTTTCACGTGAGTACTTCTTGAATCTTGGGTGCTTATAACAAGCACCAGTAGCACCCACCCTTCAGATTTGAAGGAATTGCTTGGTTCCTAAGACCAATACTCACGTGATAGGAATTTGCAAGCTTTGTTTCAAAAATGTTTTGTTTTCAAGAAATGATGAGGAAAGGGATAAGACTACCTCAATGTGAGTGCAATTTAACTTTATTGGAAAGAAATTAAACTTAAATTAAATTTAGTCAAAATGCATTTGTCCTTATTGCCTATGTTATTAACATTCTTAAGAATATAAGTATGTCCGCAACGTTGGAATAACATTGGCAACTGCAGATGGTTTTAGATCAACTGAAATGTGTTTGCATATTACACAATCGTGTTTTCTTAAAATATTAATCAAATTATAGACTGAATCCTACCACCAGAGGTTAACCAAAGTCAAGTTGCCAAGTATAAGTAGTCCACAAATTCAAAATCCATAGTGTTACTAACTTTCTTCAGCTGTCACTGGGTACCACTATGCCTAATCCATTATACAGGCAGGTAGGGTTACACATTCCATCTCCACAGACTTGATCAACTATTCCTCTTAACATTCCTTAATTTGATTAAATTGAGATACCCAGTCCCATTTCCTCAAGGCATTCTTCTCTGTACAATTTGAAGGCATTTCCATGGCAACCATAGTAACAAAATTATGCTTTGCACACTAAACATGTTGCTGAAGTTATTATCTATCGCATACAATCAACTGTGCTTAACACAAACATGCTTAACAAACGAGCTTTCTGCTCTTAACTGGAGTCTTGTCCTATGGTAGAGCAAAACTGAGCTTAAAAATATAGTCAATGCTGAATACAAGATAAAATCTACATTTTTTGTCAATTCTCAAGAGGCTAAAGGTTACAGTTCTTTTATTTGTTTGATTAAGTATGTTTTCTCGTCATTGAATTGTTCATCCTCTGAAATTAAAAAAGAAAAACTTGTTAACTCAACAAGGGCACTTTATTTAATAATAATAATGATGATGATGATGATGATGATGATGATAATAATAATAATAACAACAGGTTTTAACACAAGCCTTTTTAAGTGAAGTCAGTTTGACTTTTGACTTATTTTTATTTAGTAGTTGTTATAGTCTCGTTCCCATCAGGTTTGACAATGGCAAACTTGTTCATGATGTCACCTGAGCTGTTGTGAAGGGAAAGCTGTTGTTCACAGGCAATACAACTATATCACTTATCAGCTTGTACCAGTTAGTACTGAAGCCAGATGTGCATGTAGTCTTTCCACTGTTCCTTCAGCCTGCCTCAAGACCTGGAGCTATGCATGTACTGTTGACAAAACTCACACAAGACAAGTTCCTTTGGAATACAAGTTCTGCCCAATCTGCTTTAATACATGGCCAAGCTGACATGTGCGGCTGTTACAGATCTATTACCTTACAAAAAATGAACAGTGCTAATCATTAATACCTGTCCTGTCAGTGTGGAAGCCTGTCAGGAACTCCACAAGCTTTTCTTTGTTTTTCACCAGGATTTCTTGTATTGGTGGTGTTTTATTTGGATTTGCAACAAAAACCTGTTTAGAAACAATAGCAATTTTCTAATTGTAATTGCAATAATCTTTAACTTATATTGTTGTTAAGCACTATTGCACCTTTCACCACAATGCTTGTTATGTATGTATGTTGCCTAAGACACTTAAAAAAGTAAAAAGTAAAATTTCTATATGAAAATCTGACCTTGAAGACATGGAAGGCTTCAAACTGAATGTTCCTACTCTTGTCTTTGAGCATATTCATCATGAGCTTCAGATTTTCTGGATTGCTAATGTACCGCGTCATCACCGTGAAGTTATGGCGATCCAGCAAGAGCTCACCTAGGAGCTTTGTATCAAAACAGAGAACAACATTATTACTCACAATAATTTTAAGGTGTTCAATACACTACATATTGTTCTTTCGAGTCTTAGATGGTGTAGCAGTAACTTAAATAGGAATATTGTTATTTTTTTTGCATGTTTAACCCTCTCAAAATATAATGGCAGCCCAAGATTTTACAACAGACTATGCTTCTCCTAGCAGGCAATGGAATCCAGTGAGCATGTCATAATGATAATGATGATAATAATAAAGAACAATAACAACAACCGCTGTCCATGTAAGGAAGAACAAGTTCTTTATCCTAGACATTGCAGTGCCTGGTGGCATTCAGTGTGTGAGAGGTAATGTTTGTTAACAATAGTCTTTTCTTAGAATAACAGTAAGGCTATTGTTAAGACACAATACCTGCGGCACAACTTAACTTAAGTTTTTTTTTTTTTTTTGTAAATTAGGCCCCTGAACTACACAGACAATGAATCCAAGAGACTACCCATTGTTTCACAATCTAATTTACCTATAACAAAAGTAACATATCCTACAAGCTCCCGGCTTTCCACAGTTCAAACAATTGAATCATGAATCATCACACTTATTACCTTTAATGATTGTCTTTTGGTCACATAATTCTCTGAGTCAAGTAACTTGCCATATTGACCAAAAAACTAGAGGAAAGAGTAAAACACATTTTTGTACACATTTTCAACAAGTCTAAGGAAATACAACCTGCATCACAAGCAAGCACTGTAAGAAAAATAATTGAGGCTCACTAACCCTCTCATAATTCTTGTCTAAGAACTCTGCACACATAATTTTGTGTCTTGTGAGGATTTCCTATGGATAAAAGTACAGTAAAGAGTTAGATAGATAGATAGTTTATTGATAAAAAACCTTGCAGCCACAGGCTGAATTACATCTGATTTACAATAAAAGATATAAGAATGAATGACAATACTAAGCTAAAAAAAACAAACTATAAATCAAGAATTAAAATATAAAAGGACAAAATATATAATTAAGAGAAACAACATTTCATCATTGCTTTATGGACATAGTGATAGATAAATATATTGTGAATACCGATGGTGTGGAGGTGCCATTTAGTAAAAGAGTGCTGACTCCTTAAATTGACTTGGCACTCATTCTTGGGAGGCAGTACTAAGCTATACAGCTGGTGCAAGGGATTAGACAGGATGGAATTAAAAAGCTTGTCACATAAGAACTCGCGGCGCTCATGTAAGGGAACTAGACCAGTCAAAGGAAGCACCTCATTGTACGAACAATCTGGATAGATGGTGCGCAAGGCTTGCCTTTGACATCTCTCTAGATCAACTGAAAGGTGCGGGAGACTATGACGATAAACAGGGCATGCGTATTCAGGAACAGGCCTTATACAAGTTAATGCATCAGATATTCAGTTTTCTATAATTTTTATACAAAGCCAGTTCCACCTGTCTGCATTGGACAGGCATCCATGTTTTCAAGAGTGTGCATAAGCTCACAAAGGCTCCACTATAATTCAGCAACTGTAGCTACCAAGAGTTGTCCTTTCCTCCCAAGTTGCATGATGTTATTTTGATAGTTTCATCAAAGCTTAAATTCTAGGGAGGTTAGGCATTAATACCAGTGCCACTATAAAGAAAACCTTTAACACTTAAATTATCTCAGGGAAGTATATTGTTTATGGAAAAGAAAACCAATCACATGGTTTGTACAGTTTTAGCCAAACAAAATTGAAGGACATCTTAAGGACTTCCTAAAGACAAAATAAATTTTTGAAGCACTTTATCTCATTAGTCAATATATGTCAAAGATGTCTTTCAGTCTGCCTAAAAGGAACCTTCCTCACCAATAATTATTGGTAACTACAGTTACAGGCAATGCCCACTCCAGTCAGTACACTATTGTCAGTGCAAGAACTGTTTCGCCTTAGCCGTCTTTCAGGACATTAACCAATATATCTTTGTGTGACTGAACAAGGCTTTGATGTTAAAAGCACTTACTAATAATTTTGCAAGCATCTCCTTTCTGTTAATTTCTACCCCCATAATTTCAAATTCCAAGGACTTTTCAAGACTTGTTAAAAAATTCAAGGACTTTTCTAGAAGCAAGATTCAAGGACTTTTCAAGAGGACAGCCAAAATTTAAGAGCTTTTCAATGCTGTATGAATCAATTGAATCATACATGATCAATAAACCACAAGCTGTAACAGCAATTATGTTAATTTGTGGTTTGTGATTTATTTCTTGTTGTTTGAACTTGTGCCTGATTGGTTGTTGAATGATTAACATTCCAGAAATAATTATTATTCTAAGTTTTCATGGTTTAATTAGTTGCACTGCAAGGCAGAGTTATAAAAAATTATGGTGAAAGTCTATCTTATATTACTAAATTAAAATCCCCTACATTACAAAATTATCTTTCTTAATTAAACATATTTTTTTTGCTAGGAAAATACCTTGAATGTTGTGAATGCATCTGATGCAATATCAAATGTTGACATCTCAACATACTCAAAGAATTTGTAGAATCTTTCTTCCTCGATAATAACTTTGGCTAAGGGTTCATAACGAATACATTCTCTGAGCATAACTCCACAGTTCAATGCTACTTCATGAGTCTCATACCTGAAAGGAAGGGAAACAGCAACACTGATAAACAAATATCTTGGTTCAAAACAATAATTATGAAAAAGCTAACTCGGATAAGTGAAATAACAAACTTATATCCACATGGTTTCCAGCACTTTTCAGTGCATATAATTTGATGGATCATAACTATCACTCTTCATCAGTTGGTACTGGTATCAACAAAAAGAAAATCCGTTGTAGGAGGTGTTCAGATCCATGCACCTTGAATTTCCAAAAACTTAAAGGTGCCTCTGAACCCCTCCTTCCTTTTTATTTTTTTTTTAACTTTGCAAAAGTTGTATCTATATGCTGACACAATTCCATAATAAAAAATGGGGGACACCAGAGTTGTCACTAAGGGCCAAGACCTGTAACACCTGTTACAACTGAATACCCTCCAAACAATCTTGTTAGAGGTGATATTAATTATTTGATGGTTGCAAGGTCATTTTACTCAGAAACCAACAAGAATGTTACAGGTGAGACGCTCACTGCAACATCTAGTGTGTCTAAACATCTGATGACAGCCCTGGTCACCAAGCTCATTTTTCAGTTATATAGATATTATCAGTGGTGTTATTAATTGGTTATACCATTGCTACGGTAACGTATTATCCCAAAAGCCAACTATCAATCAGTTACTAATGATTCAACTAGGTATTTGTTTGATACTGTTATTGTAGTTTAAAACTGATAAAGAGTGCCACTAATGATCAATCAAATTATGAGTGCTGAGAAGTGCGGGAAAGCATTGTGGTCCACCTTAACAACATTAAAAAAGATCCAGCTAAATTTACTGACCACTTAAATTGTACTCAGTGACTTACTACAGTCAACTCTCGCCTTGCAGACACCTTGCTATTGCAGACACACCAATAATACGGACAACAGCTAAATCCCTGGCAAAAATAAACTATGGCAGAGGTTTTATTGAAATAAATTCGTGCTATTACGGACTAGTGTTATTATTAAGGACACTAACTCATGGTCCCAAGGTTGTCTGCAATAAAGGGAGTTGACTGTACTACTTAAAGGTGCCTCAGTAGAACACTTGAGCAAACAGAATTGTACTTTTATTTAGTAATTCATGCTGATTCAGAATGAAAACATATTACAGAATACCAAAAAAGAAAAAGAAACTAATAATGACATGGAAATAATATTAATATTAAAATAATTGTTTCACTATTTAAAAATGTTTACAATCAAAGCTTCATTTATTAACCAACAACCAAAAAACCATACGTGTCCTTGTACTGTTCAGAATCAGTATTAACAAGCCTATGTAGGCACGGTATTTAAGTAAAGTTGAATCTTTTCCAGGCAAAGTCAGCCTTACTAAAAAGCTTGCATGATTTTCTCACCAGTGGTCATGATGGGGGTCATTTTAGAGACACTAGATTTCTCCTAACCTCACTGGTATATAATGATGAAGAAGCAGTTAAATATTTCCCTCATTAAATGAAGGCTGGAATTTAATTATGACATAATAACCAATTTTACATGGCCTTCTAAACACCAAGCAAACCTACATGTAAGAGGATGCACCATAACAATGAAAAATCAGACAGACTTAAACCAAATGCTTGTGAAAATTTAAATTTAATCAATCAATTTAATCAATTTGAGCCATTGTTCCTAGAGGAATTTAGAAATAATTGCATTGTTTTTGGTTACTGTTTTCACTACTTTTTACACACGTCCTACATTAACGTTTGATGAAATGATATCATTAATTAAAATAAAACTATTGCTCAAAATAATGGCCCTAAAGTATATGCAAATCTTACCCTTTAACAAGCATAAACAAGATCTTTTCTTTACTACAAAGGTATTCCACTGTGGGAAAGCGCGTGCCAATTTGTCTCCTTAAAACATTGTTAAAAATCTGGGCAACATCTTTCTTGCACTATAAAAAAAGGATAAAAGGTAACAGAGATAAACTACTCAATTATGTCTTAAATTAAGATAATATAATGTCACTAGTGTAAAAAAAATTTCACCACAATTGAATGCAAAATGGGTGGAGCAATATTTATCTCAGATCCTCTACATTAAATTAACTTTGTTTGCTTGTGGAATGCAAGGTATGATTAATTCCTAGTTTGTATAGAATATTTCGCTCTCTTTAATTATAGTTCCTATACTTGGTGGGGTTGGTTTGGATAAATTCAACAATTTCTTTGTTACAGAATTCCCCTTGAGACCATTTTAGGTCAGGGGCTCTTATCTCAAGAGGTCACTAAAGTTTACAGAAGGTATTTGATTCCAGTGCAAGTCTTCCACAGAACAAGACTTCCAATCTCTTTCCAGACCACAGTGTATGAAATTGAAAACCATCCACAGGATTGGCAAACTCATTTTGAAAGAGTGCTTGATTCCACAATCTCTAGTCTAAGACTGTTTTGCGAACAAAGTTTTACCAATGTTTTGCTTCAAAGCTTCCCACTGCTCAAAGGTTTAAACAAATGTTTCAGTGTAAATGTACATCTCACACTTTTCTAAAATTTACCAAATTTAAGCTTTAGATGAGTATCACAACCTACAGATACCATGTGGACTTTCCCCTAAGGTTTCAACCTCTTTTGGCTGGTTTTGTTTGTGTATCTCCTTGGGAAAGGGTGGAGGAGGGGGGGGGGAGGATGTTTGAGATGGATATAAACTGAAGCCCTAGAAAAATGATTGCAGGAAAGAGGAACAGAGTATTTCAGGAGCAAACCACATGCACTGAGCATCTGATAGAATAAATGGAATCTTTGTAGAATCAAATCCCTTAGAGGTAAAGTTACAGCTGGACTTTCCTTAAGAAAGAAGGATGCTTTGTAGTACATAAGCATCTATTGGTATGTGTTACATGGACTTTGAACATGGTATGGTTTCTAAACAATAAAGAAGCTCCTTGAAATGTCCAACTGTCCAAACTTACCTCAAAGTCTAATCTGTGCAGGTGATGGAGAAGTTGCTCAAACAAATCACTATTATATGACTCTTGAGCTAACTGAGCAACCTGTTCTGTCAGAGGTGCCTGATCTATAACATTATTAAGAGATTATATATAGTAAGTGTTGTAAGCCACCAGATTAAGCCCCCAATACACAAATCAGCATATCAGCATGTCTCTGTCAGTGCAATAAGAATGTTCTGAAGGGATGAATTGTATAAGACCAATAACAACTTCATATTAAAAACAGTAGTGAACCCTGTTTAATGAACATCTGCTTAAGGATGATGCCTATTATTGTTACTGCACATACATGTACGTTATGCGCATCTCGTGATCCTTGGCTTTCCTATGGGTGGTGGCTACTAATACGGAACATTTTTTGCACAGTTTAAAACTATTCGGGGAAAGCAGAACTTACCAAGTACTTTTTGCTATTCAAAAAGAAAATTGGGGGTAACCAAGCATTTTTCAGAGATAATAAAGCTTCCATTTGAAAAAAAAACGTTATACATTGCTTTGTATTTTACTGCTTTTTAGAATAATAATTTTTGCTTAATTATCTCTACAAATTGTGTGGTTACTCCCAATTTTCTTTTTGGATTTCCATAGCCCTTGCTAAGATCTGCTTTTCCTGCATAGTCAAAAATACTTTGGTATTAGTAGGTACTGTCCTTAATACAGGCCCTAGTTTTCAACATGGATAGCTTCAATGGGGATTAGGAGGGAAAAATAGACGAATGGACCTGAGGCCAAAAACAGTGAAAAGTATCTGGCCAACTATTTTAAGTATTTGACTGAAAGACATAGACTAGAAAACAGAAGGTAAAAAGATTACCTTTAAGTAAGTATTTGCTTATTTTCATTCAAGTTAAATAAGGTTTCATTCACAAAAATGCAATTTCGTTGAAACAATTTGCCCTCATATTACTTCTAATGAACATGAAAAACCAGTGTAGCATAACAATTTTACAACTGAACCAAAGGAACAAAATTTTCTTCACCAATTCAGAAAATCTGTTTGCATTTCTTGGTGCATAATCTCAATTTCTTTCAGTGTAATGTATGGTCTCAATTTCTGGCCAAAAATAATGATCTAAATTCGGTCACCAAAAATCTACCTTTAGTTAGCATTTTTGGCCTGGTGCTTTTAATGCGCATTACACAGTTTATTATATATATAAGAGGTTTGATTATATTTTAAAAATGATCTTTAACAGGAGCATACCTCCAGTTCCATAAAGAATTATCTTCATTGTACTGAGCTGTTTTGAAATCTCCTCTAAAGCCTGTTAAGTGTAATTAAAATGGATCAGATCATTTCCTCCTCTCAACAATGCAAATCACTAAAACAATGTAAATTGATACTAAAGGTGGATCTGACTGCAAGTCTGGGTTTTAAGGCTAAAACAACATAATATATCACAGTACTGATATTTAAAATATTTAATGAGCTAGTCCAATCCACTAAGAAGGGTAATTCAAGAGTGAATTGTCTTACCCAAGAGCACAACACAATAACACCATCTGGGCAAACACTGAGACTACTTCATTCAAACACCAACACACTAGTTAACCATAAGGACACCTCTCTCCCAACTCTCTGGTTTAACAGTAGATTGCACAATAATGCAAACGGAATTAATTTTCACTGCATTGCTACAGGTCCAAAACACTCACCCAGTTGTTACTGTTATTAGTAACAATGGCAAAGCACTCACATTGTTATCAAGGCCGCTCTTTTTTGCCAAACAGAAGCTAAAGCAGTCATTTTAGTTTCTTACAAGCATGTTTCACTTTTAACTCACTAGAAAAATTTAAATTTTGAAACTTCATCAGTGGTGGTTTTAAATGAAGGGGTAAAAAAGAATTTCTTGTCTTTGCAGGGAGGGTAAAAAATGTACAAAAAATTTGTAGGCCAGTCAACAAAAATGTTTCAGAAACAAAAAGCAACTTGTTTTCTCAAATTTGGAGCTAATTTTTCATGAAAAGTAAAGATCGACCTCAAATTTGACATAGCTAGGTTGGTTATACTCTCACCACTTCAATTGGGTTCCACCATAAAAACAGAAAGCTAATACTGATGTGTTAGTACAATCTCACTCACCTTTTCTGTTTTCTTGCCGCTGACAGATTCTTTGTCTAAAACTTGCAGTGCATCCGTAGTCAACTTGACTATCTCAGCAGGGTTCTTTTTAGAGGACCCAAAAAGAGGCATGGTGACAAAAGCACCCTCAACCCTGCTATAGATCTGCACAAAACAAACCATAACATTGTTAGTACTTTTCAGATAGGAATGTTCTAACAAGGATTATTCAAATTGACCACAAGGTATTCCCGGAACTGTCTGAACCTGTGTAAAAATAAGACATGGGTCTCAGGGTAAAAAAAAAAAAAAAAAAAAAAACTGAGAAAACTGGCTTCCAGACCCAACAAATAGAATGGTAAACTTAACTTTGGAGAGACCCACACCTACCACCCCTCAAAGTTGTTCATTCAGACTCCAATTTTAAAAGTTATCTGGATAACTTTCAACGTCCAGGAGTCAATGAAGAAATTTGAGGGGTCAACAAATCCAAATCCAATCTTCTTAAGTTTATCATCTAATTTGCTGGGTCAGGAAGCCAGCTTTTTGGGGTTTTTGATCAGAGATCCCTCTGCATTTACAAGTATAACAATGTAAACCAACTGTCACTTGCTTGAATGTAAGCTCAACAATCATTGACAAAACCGTTGCAAAACCTTTGTACTCCCCTCTCCTTCCCTATTACCCTAAACCTCACTTTTAGTTGACCAAAGAGAGATTATAAACTGACTTTTCAGTGTTTAAGCTACACTATTGTGGGTTGATATCCAATAAGTGGTGTAAAAGCAGTGTCACTGTTCTGTATTTTGTGTGAAGGATATTGACAAGGGAACACTTGAGGAACAATGTCACCTTTTAATTTTTTGTGTCATTTAAATAGGTAAGAAACAGACTGTATGGTGGCAGGAACTATAATAATGGTCTAAGGTCCTAACGGTCAGAAACTAGCATTATTAATATTATATTTCACTACAGATGCCTGGGAGAAATAGATTACACCTTTAAAAATGGCCAATTTTCAACTTCTTCTCATACAAATTGGCAACATCTCCAACAACTGATCAAGGATTGTTCTTCATTCTTTATTGGTGTTCCAAGAGCAAAATTAGTATTTTCGGTAGGAGCAGAGATACTTTCAGATTGTCAAATGTTTTCTGCAGTTTTGATCAAAAGATGGCAAAATCCCTGTAGCAATTCCCCTTTCACCTTTAGGTCACAGATATTTTGAGAATATTCCTGCACAGTCTAATACATTAATTAAACATTTCTCTACAGTCAAAAACAACTTGCTGTGCATTTGATTATTACACACCATGATTTAGTACAGTCATGTACAATGGTCTGAATGAATTGAAAGGACATTACTGTTGTTGTCACTTATTCTGTAGCTTTCCTTATTTTTAATTAAACTTAGATATATTAGCTGGATTTGAAATTGTACATTATGAGAATTTTTTCTCTCTGCAATAACGTGAGCAACACATTTTCTGTACAATTGGTAGCATATTAAATTAAGCATGAAAAAACTGCTGATGGAAACTTGTACATGTGATTAAAGCAACATGTATGGACAAAACTTTCACCTAACATGAGTATTAAAAGCCAAAAGAAAGACCATAAAACTGTCCAGTTCTCATAAATATGAACTTGCGTTTAAATATGTATTTAGCGTAGGTCGCTCATAAATCTACTGGCACTCGAGAGGTTGTCGTATAAAATGTAACTCAGTTAAGCTTACGTCTGGAAATTACTGAGCGCTAACACTTAAAAACCATAGAATTGGAAAGTTTAGCACCCCAAAATGGAAAAGAAAACTTGAAATCGAGCGCTTTTACTTTGCAAGGCCTGAAATAATAAACAAAAGTATGAGCTTATGTTTACGAAGAATGCGAATTCATTCCTGGATAAATCGAATATTGTAGTTTACAGAAACTCTCACCTGAATTGCCAGCAATCACTTCTGAGATCTTTCAAAGTTGAAAATCGGGATGTTAATTACAAGAAAAGCACACAAAGCGACTTGTTTTAGAATGCATACGCCTCAAAACGGAAGGAATCGAACTTACAAATCGCTCCAGTTTCCTCGTTCAAAATGGCGCTTGAATGACCTTACTATGTCATTTTCAGTACACTGTACATGAAGGGTGGGCTGACTTCTCCGAAAATGGCGCGTTTTATCGAGGAAAATTTTATCGCAATTGCAAGCTTGTCTTTTACATCTCTGGAGTGCTTAGGAGCGATAATTCTGGCCTTTGTTCTATGCCATAAACTTCCACCAGTGGAGAAATGGATAATTGCGTGGCTGTTTTATGATGCGATGACGCATTTCACACTGGTAAGACTAAGCGGTAAGCCCCAGGGGTATTTTAACACCTGGGTCACCGGAAGGTGTGCCGCTGGGACTCTAAACCCTTATCCTAAACCCAAGACGTAACCAATCGATGACAATTAATCGATTGATATTTATAATCGATGCACAATCGATCGTCCAGGTTGGAATGATTATCGATTGTCATCGACTGGCATTGATTTTCATCAATTATTAATATCAATCGATTAATTGCCATCGATTGTTGTCCGTTGTGTGTGACAGTGTTCAATCACAACGTGATCTCAACTTGATGTAATGTGAATATTCTAGATAGAACTAAATATAAGTGGAGGACTATTCCCGGGGGGGGGGGGGGGGCACTTGACTCATGTTTGGGTGTAGGGGTGCCGCTGGGGGTTTGAAACCCTGACCCTGTTTAGAACGAAAATAACCTTAAATACCTACCCTGTGTAGGACAATGTCCTCAATTTTAAGACCCTATTTAGGACAGAGGACAACATGTAGCTGTTGTGTGACACAAGTGTTTATTGGCAATAGTAATAACATTTAAAGGCCCACTGTCACTTACCGGACGTGATGTTCCATGGATTGCAACGCGAATACCAATTACAACAGATAAAATAATACACTTCCTAGAAGTGATGGCAAAAAATCCCAAAATTTCACATCAACAGCGGTGAACCTTAAGTGGAAACTCAATTGATGTGAAGCATTGTTCACTAAAATAAATGCAGACTAACGTCTCTGATTTCGGATTGCCAAATACTCGAAGACAGTCTTGCAACCATACCCTGTCTAGGATGGGTCCGGGACAGACTCGCTTTAAATTATTTACCCTGTTCAGGACAGAGGGGCCAAAAACCATACCCTATCCAGGGGCACGTCCCCGTATAGCCCATATGGGGGAGTACCCCCCCCCTCCCCGGGAACTATTCCATCTTCTCAGTGTGTTGGCAGAGATCTGTTGGAAAACCCAGAACAACCAGGAGAAATAGATTAAATGTTGTTTTACAGTGCATGCTATTAGGCATTGTGTTAAAATATGTTTCATCGGATCTCTGTCAAATCTCAGGACGACGTAACTATTCAGCTGATGAGACAGTGCAGTAAACTATTGATCAGGAAAAAATTTTAAAGCCCAATCGATGGCAATATTTGATGATTTGCAAACGCTTTTTGTGTGATGATCGATTGGTCATTGATTGGCCGCATAGTCTACGTTGGCCGATACCAATAACTAAAATGCATTGATTGGTATCGATTGCTTTTCCGATCATCAATTTTCATTGATTGGTTACGTCGTGTAACACAGACCCCAATCTCGTACCCAGAGTCCTCAGACTCTTCAGCCAGTGGTTGGTCGCCAGGAGAGACTCTGGAGAATTCAAAATTTTTTTCTTTTTACTGGCTGCCCTTTAATGGCTTGCATTGTTTTACTGCAGAAAAATCCTGCGGTAATAAAATTCCAGTACCCCAGAGTTTCTCCTGGCGACCAACCGCCAGCCAAAGAGCCTGAGGGCTCTGGGTACGAGACTGAAACCAGACCAAGGTCAGCAGCATTTTGCACACTTTTACATGGGAGTCCCCCCTGGGTCATTTTGCAGCGCTAGTTATACTAGACAACAGACTCAAAATCCTTACCCTGTCCCAGACTCACTATTTTCCAGAATTGCGGCCACTGTCACAGTCCAGCCAAAACATATTGTATGCATTGCTGTAAATGATCTAATAAACACCGGGGGCGTTTATTGAATTTCAAGGGTCCGAGGAGGGCGTTTAAAAGATAAGAGGTGTTTAAAAGAGAGAGGCGTTTATTCTAATAACTGTAACATGGTAACCTAAATATGGTATTATGACAGAGCTTTAGCAGACTGTCAAGCCAAACGTGAAGTAGGCCTTGTAATTCCGGGATGCTACAATGCTAGGACAAGCCGAAAAACAATTGCTGATATCCTAAGCACAAAGATCAAGAACATTAAAGAGCACTATCCTCACTTCGAACTGGAAATTGAGCAAGACGCAACTCGCACACTGTGTTAATTAAGCAAGAACGTAAATAAATTGATTAATTGTATTGTACCTCTGTTTTTAGTTTGTGTGGTTTACAGGGAAAGGGGGCGTTTGTTAGACAGGGGGCATTTGTTAGAGAGGGGCGTTTAATACAAACTTGTCAGCTTAGGGGGGTGTTAATTAGATAGGAGGCATTCATAAGAGAGGGGGCGTTTATTAGATCATTTACGGTATGCATTATTATTTTAAATGTAAGGGGACCACTGTAATTGGCTCGTGCTGTAGTGGCTCCCCTGCCTGAGTGTCTTCTGTGTATCTATTTCAAGGCAAAGCTCAATAAATAAAAATATGAAAACAAAATTTTCTACATAGACATCAACACGTTTTTTAAGTGTCAATTCCCAGGAAACCTAGTCTAGACTAAATTCTTCAAGTAATTGATCAGTTTCCTGAGAAAATGATACCCTATTCTAGATCAAAGCTCTCTGATTTCTATACCCTATCCCAGACTAAACTGCCTGAAAACCATACCCTCCACAGTGGCACATACTGCTTATATAAGGAGTATCCCCCCAGTAGGAAACAGACTTTTATCCTATCCCAGATACCTGTCCAGCTTTTATCTCAAGTTTGCATATTTTTTTTAAACTTATTTCCAGTGCCCAAATTTAATGATCAAATCCTATTCCATTTTGATTTCCCTGTGATGAAAAAGCAAATCCCAGTTCCAATTTTACCCCCTTCAGCCGGCGGATCTAAAACGCAGGTCACGGGTCACAGGTAACAGGTACAACCCTAACCCTAACCTCAGGTTAGGTTACGGTTAGGGTTGTACCTGTAACCCGTTACCTGTACCTGTGACCTGCGTTTTAGACCTGCTGCCCTTCAGCTGGCTCATCACAATATTGTTCCTGTTTTCAGAAAGGACCATTTGTTTACTTTTCACTCACTGGGTCTGTCAATAATTCCAATCACATCTTGGCTGAAGTGTGTGAGTATAAAATCATTGAATCTGTTAATGAATCATTAACGGCTAAAATAAAATTTAAAAAAATACATTTGTTTTAATTAATAATTGTATTACAACTTGTTCACCACAGGGAAAGAATATGGTAAAGCAGATGCAAGGTGGCTGCATTCTGACCCCACAGTTGTTTCTTTAGAGATTCTTACTGTTGTTATTACAGGACCATTGGCTCTGCTGTTGATCTATGCTATTTTTTTCAATAAACACTACAGGTAATTTGTCAATTTTCCGTGCACAACTGAATTGTGCACAATCCACATAGCTTGAGTTTAACACAGCTTCTGTTATTATGAAGCAACCATCGCTACTCCCCTTGGATGGAAAGCTAGCCATCTCTTGATCTGCAGGATTACCACTGTCAGTATATTAAAAGTTAAGTTTTGGTACCAGGTAGTTTTATTTCGGCAGGGTAGCCCATTCACCAATCCTGAGGTATCACCGGTATCCAAAATTTTACACCCTTGCATGAAGAGAGTCTAAAATGTGGAGCAAAGTTTCTTGTCTAAGAAAACAACACAGAGGCCAGATGAGAAACTGCTGACCTTCACATCTGACATCCAATCTGCTAACCACTAACAACTATGCCTGCACAACAAGCAAAAATAACAGCCATGAGAAAACAAAAAAAGTGAGGCATTTGGATGGCCTATAATTTTTTTATTGCAATTTTATTCAGTTGATGACTGAAGTTGAACTAATGATAAAAAATATTGAATATAAGTTAGACTTTTGCTTTCTTTATGCCATGTGGACTGGCATGTATAATTAACTGAATTTTTCTCATTTTAACAGGCACTTTGTGCAGATAATACTATGTGTCTGTGAGCTGTATGGAGGTATGTCTGCTAGTTAGGTCTAGACATAGTGATTCCCTGCCTTCTAGGTTAGGGTTAGGTTAAGTACACTGTTTGATTACTAGAAGGTCTAGAAAATGGATACAATAGTAATGACATGGTCTTCATGTGATCATTACCCATCAACAAACAGACAACAATGGCTAGGCCAATTATTCAAGTATATTAATTTTGTAATAGACCACAGTGAATGTTATGTTACTGAAATTCCCATCGTCATCATCATCATCATCATCATTATTATTATTAATTAATCATAATTCATGTAAGTGTTGATTTAGCCATAGAATCTAAATTTCTCCAAATTAGAGCTAATTTGGAGAAAATCAAAATAACAAAGTTCTGTATTTATATTTTGATTTGATCGAATTAGGGTTACAATAAGACTTAAACAAAACAAAAAATTCAAGACTGAAGCTTAAACAAAAGTGGAGTTTATAATAATAGTTATTATTATATGCTTCCTTGATCCTTCAACAAAGCCTTTCAATAATTTTAAACATCCAGATACAGTATAAATAGCAATTTAGCTTATTCTTCAACAGGCTGGATGACCTTCTGTCCTGAGTGGCTGGTTGGTAGCCCAAGTTTGGACACAAGCTCTCCTCTGAATCTGTGGCTGTACTTGGTGTTTTTTAATAGTCTGTGGGTAATAATTCCTGTTTTGCTGTTGTGGCACTCTTGGAGAGAGATGAAAGTGAATCATGGAACTACTACAGCTACTAAAAAGAAGAAAACATGAAAGATAGAAACTCTCTGTCAGCACTCAGTTGTTTCAACTTCACTTAAATCATAAGCAAATATTACATAAAAACAACAACAGAAAAGAACTGTTTGATAGCTTTGTGCGAAAGACAAGGAAAGTTTGAACAAAACATTATTAATATTAATTTTGTCTCAAGAATAGCACAGCTCAACCGATATCTCTCCACAGCAGGATTGTGGAATTAGTTCACCACATTGTAATTTATACTCAGTGAACATTTTACTGTAGTAAGAAGTCCATCAATGTCATCTATAGCCTTCTTATTCTGTTCTAGAATGTTTTTGATTACACCTTCTTTGTCTGGTAAACCAGGTAGCTTCATGGATTTGCTGTCACCTTCATGTTCCTGTTAATAAAATTTAAAAGTACAGGAAAAGTTATTCTTGATTATTAGACAAACAGCTCACATAAATTATTTAGCAAGTAAAGCAACAACACAAGATGGAAACTGACCCCTACATTCTGAAGGAATGTAACTGATGGTGGTATCACTCTTGTTTTGAACAATAACTAACAAAACAAAAAGCCTTAAAAATATTTTGAACCTTTAAATTCTATGCAAATCACCCACAATTGACAGTTCTAACTGGATGCTGCTGCAGTGTGCTCAAAAGTCATTATGATAGCAGAGTTCCAATGTGGGATTAAAAGGCTTGCACAAGCAGGAGAAATGCCGCATATGAGCCCTTTCTGGTCCAGCAGTCCACTTCTGATCAGGGATTAAAGGCAAGCCTGAAGTGGGGATTCCACTTCTGGTGTCTGTTTAGCACAGGGTGGCCACCTTGGGGGAGATTTCCCAACCCAATTCCGAACTCGGACCATTTCCAGGCAGGCAGTCGACTTCTGGTTCCGGTTCAAAGGCAACCCAGGAGTGGCAATTCCACTTCCGGTGTCCATTCTGCACGGGGAGGCCATCTTGGAGGGGATTTCCTACCCCAATTCGGGAAAACGCAGAATAGGAGCCGTTTTTTGGTCCGGCAGTCCACTTCCAGTCAGGGATCCAAGGCAAGCTGGAAGTGGAGATTACACTTCCAGTGTCTGTTTTGTACAGGGAGGCCAGCTTGGTGGAGATTTTCCAACCCAATTCCAAACTCAGGCCATTTTCAGCAAGGCAGTCGACTTCCGGTATATTATTAGTTAGTTTAAGTCTATAAAAATTAATTTACACATGCTCAGAATAGTCTGCTTCGAATGATCATGATTTTCTGTTACAAAGAGCTCTTTTTCAAGTAGCTCTAACTATTCAGGCCAGCCTGTCTATACATGGACTGGAGTACCTCGATAGATTTCTGGTCGTCCTTGCTTGTTCCAAGGGCTACATTTCCAGCACCGTGTTGATTATAAATATCTAAGGCAAACTTGCATTAAGGATGCTGAAAGTCTTCACATATAAATGATTATTAATTTCCATTGTTGCATATTATTGTAAGATCATCATTTCTCAGACAAATGAGAGACAGGAAAAAAACCCCAAAACAAACAAACAAAAAGAGAGACAACAACAAAATGAACTTTCAACCTGGCACAATAACTGCAAACTACAATAAAGGATACAGTTAAATCTTTTTATCTTTTCTATTTCAGTGCTAATAGCCCTGTTAATACAAAAGAGACAACGTGCAATTATTCATTATGTTGCGTAGTCAACATATCAGGTTATGCAGAGTAATATGATCTTATATGATGACAATTCATTTTACAAAAATTTTTACAACTAAAACTGGAACAGTTGTGCAAGGAATAAGGGAAGTGGTCAAAACAACTATATACTCCAACAGGACCCATGCACCTCCCCTTCCTCAACCTCAAAAGATGGTGTCTTTATTACATAGCCACCCCTCTATCCAGCATTAAAAAATGACAATGAGATTCAAACATCACTATTCTTGTTTATCTAGCAATGCTGACTCTTGCTAGCTGATTATTTGTGTCAACTCAAACTTCAAGCCAATAAAATTTTGTCGGTAATGTTCATGAGATAGGTGGTGTCTTCGCTAACCCCCCTACCCCAGACAAGGTGGGTCCTCTTCAAACAAAGTTTTTATGACCAGTTGGACCCTAATATAATTACTAAAAACAGTTACATCATGGAAAATAATGCTGCGCCATTGACTCACCCCCTTTTCTCAGGGTCCCACATTGTGTCTTTGTAAAATGCTTTCCTCTGTGAGGGAGTGGCCTTCACCCATTCTTCCTAGTGATGAGCTGTTTGTAAGTACCTGAGGTGTGGAAGGGGTTCAATGCCTTCAGATATATACACACATACCAGACAATCTATTTTGTGCAGTCAATATAATTATAGTGAGAATTTGGCTGACTGGCTTTACAAGCAGATCGGCCTACAGGGACATCACACATCAGCTAGTTTACAGATATGCAAGAATGCACCATCTGAGAAACAGTGTAAAAATTTATTTTAATATGCCACGAAGAAAAAAGGATATTACTCAAATTTCATTTTACATTGAAAATTATTATTATTTTGTAACCTGGTAGGTCTCCATATAATGTAAGCTTATCAATATCATTCTGGCAAAGTAACAATAATTATTATTACAGTATTCTCACTTGTCTCTAAGAAAACAATATTTCAAGAAGTCCTTAAAGCTTTGGGTGACTGAAATTATGGGATTTTATACCGTTGATACACAGCACACTGCTCCACATCTGCCAGGCTAAAGTGATGGATGGCACCATTTGGAAGAACAAGATGACAGAAGGAATGCTGTTGTTCATAAGTTTGGTTGTCAGTTTTTTTTCTCAGATCAAGGATTGTTCTGTCACTGAATACAACATTGATGTTTCCGTTTGAGTAAGCCTTGAATCTTCCAGTGCCTGGCACATCGGCAGTTTCCACAACATGAGCTGGATGAAATGACTTCGACAATACAGCTGGAGAATTTGATGCCTGTAAAATATATGATGTACATGTCAAGAATTTACTCATAGCTTTCTGACGGAAAGTTGTTCTGAAATGATGCCATACATTCTTTTCCTTAAGCTGCGACAATTTGTTGCATTACAATTAGGACAGAGGGCCACTAGTCCATCACTGCAAACTGTTATGTGTTGCATTGCCCTTGATAAATTAAATATTTAATAATAATATTGTTGGATGTATACTTGAATTCCCAGTCAGTGACACAGGCATACTCAGAAACAGAAAGTAATAATAATAATAATAACAACAACTTTATTTATCCTGATAAAAGACCGGTCAGTCAAACCACAAAGGTTGATAGACTGGTATTAATCGGTGATCAGCACATAAGAAATATATAAAAATATTTACATGAAAAACAGCGGTAAAAAATAGTTACAGAAATATATAACAAAATGAACTATGCATCGCTTTTACAAATACGATTGGCCCTATCCATGTTCATCAAGCAAGAAAATGTTCTGACCTTAAACTGTGCAAGTGTTCTTAGCACACGTAACTCTCTTGGTAGTACATCTATCATTTATTGACACCAGGCTTAACGCATAACATCACGTCACGTATGCCACACATGACATTCCAATCCTAACAGTATGCAGGATGTTTGTCCCATGAACCTAGTTTAATGGCCTTTGCTCCCACGAGTCTCCTGTAGCTCAGTGTTAGAGCATCCGAACTGGTAATCAGAAGGTTTTGGGTTTGACTCACTGTTGGGAGAACTCTTATCTTTAGGCCCCCCTTAAACATTGATGAATGAATCAATCAGATGCACTTCTCTAAGGTGCAGGAAGAACTACGATCTGTAATGAAATTTCCACCTCACTGCTCAGACAACATTTCATGGTGGAACACGATGCATTTTAAATGTTAGCTTGTTTCTCAAGCTGTCATCACTCAAATCTCACAGCGAGTATAAACATTAATATTGATTATGACCAAGGCATCTCACCTCTTTCCAGCAACATCGGTCTTCTGACTGCTGACCTGCATTGGCCAGAAACTCTATGTACCTGAAATGCAATACCATAAGCCCCCTATTTGAAGGTTAGATTTCTTACTAAGTCCCCATGTCTATTAAGCACCTCCTTTCTATCTTAGAAAACACAAATGGAAACATATATCAAACCTCAAGCATACCAATGGAAAACTGGCTCTTTATTTATTTATTTTTTAATTTTTTATTTATTTATTTACCAATAATTATTATTAATGCATAGGAATGACACGATTTGTGACACATGATCCATAAACTGCTCTGCTTTGGTCAGTTGTGAGGCATAATATCGTAAGGGATAAAGCTCTTTTTTTTTTAAATTTTTATTCATAATTTGAAATAAGCTCCCCCCCCCCAACTATCAAGCCTCTATCTCTAATAAGCCCCATTATAATATAAAGCCCCCATCTCTAATAAGCCCCTCTTGTCTCTATTTTACCTTTTTTTCTTTTACCACAATGAAGATATAAAAAATAAGAATTTGCAATTAAACTTAATATATAGACAGGCCCGGCAAGACTAGCACTAGCTACCGGGCCAGTCAAATTGTAAATAGTTGAAAAAAAAAATAGAAAATAAAGATTGTTGTTATTTTTCCTTGATATTTATCTCACACATGATTGGTCATGACATATAATCTTTCTGGTTATGATTTCCAGCCTTTGACTGGAATATTCTCTACCTTGCAGCTTGTTTTATAAGTCTGTCAATAGAGTATTCCCTTCTCATCAGTCTGTCCTGAGGTGGTTTGTCAGCCGTGTAAACTCTTTCTTGAATTTCCACATCCTGTAGAGACCAAGACTGTTTAAATTTGTCCAATAGCACACTACAAACACCACTTCCAAAAGTGGTTGTGTAATTATGTACAATTAGAATTTGTAGAATAGAAGTAATACTAGGACCGGTGTTCAGGTTTGTTTGTGTTTGGAGGTATGGAGGACCTTGAACTTTCCAATGTAAGGCATTGCTGGTATAAAATGATTTAAAGCTGTTCGTCTGTTGTGAGTAAAAAGCATTAATACGGTTTGATAGTAACAAACACTCATTGAAAAAAAAAATGAAAATTTTTGCACAAAGCTTTGTATTTATGTTGCAACAACTTGCAAGTGTCACACGCTGACTGGGTTGCAGAGTGTTTCCAGTGGTCAAACATTTACACTTGGTACTTTACTGTTTAGCGATAGTTAATCTTACTCCATTTGCATTTTGAAATTTAAAATTCCCTCCAATAACGAGACTTCCCAGAAACAAACTAAGCCCTTGCAAATGTCATTAAAAGGAATATAAGCCCAGGGCATATTTATTTATATTAATTTTATTATTTTTGACATACAAAGAAGGAAAGGAGTTACAATATAAAATTATTCTTACAAATGATATTGTTATTCTACATAACTATAATATTATTTTTAAATAATAAAACATTAATTTAATCATTTATTAACTAAATAATGTAAAAAAAAGAATGGCAAGGAGACCTCAGAAGCCACCAGGCTTATATGAGGGACGCCTCCTCCTGAAATTGTCCGTGTGCAATATCAAGACTAGAGTTTGTTATACTCAGAATTTAATGATTATAATTATTATAATATCATATGATTAAGTTATACTAGAGTTTATTCAAAAAAGGTACATCAACAAATTGTTATTTAACTTGAGCATTTAAGTGTTAGAAGAATTTTTTATCAAAGAATGCTGTGCTTGTATCATTGCTGTACAGTTTGTACCTGCTGCTGATTCTGCTGAACAAACCAGTGGTTAAAGTACCTTCCACTTGCTGTGTGTGACCTCATCACAGAACCATCTCCTGGGTCAATCTCAACATTAAACAAACCGGTTGTCTGACGGAAAAACCTGCAAACAAACGAAATAATAATCAGAAGGAAAATTGAGATATTCAACTGTCCTGTCTTCTAGTCCTCCTCTCTGATCACCCTTCTAACCTCTTCTCACCTATGCTCCATGTATGATTCGAAATGCTGGCATGGCAAAGATGCCAGCAAAAGGTCAATTGACCATCAAGTAATTGTTCAAAATTAGTGCCAGTTTGCATCAATAATATTAAAATCTGTTGTATAACCGCCAACTCCTTTCGTTCAATGGAAATTTTTAGTCTGGATACACAAATCACAGCTCTTGTCATTTTTGTCCTGTTAGCCTCTGACGTAGCTTGCGGTTACCTTGTCACAATATAAGTATACCAGCCAATGATTATTGATATAAAGTATCAAAACCTGCATTAACAGACCTGAAGGTAGCTCCATCCTTCCAAATAACCTTCACATTTGGTTGCCACAAGATTTCCCAGTCCACAGGGTTACAGTCACTCAGCACCTGAAAAGTTTTAAAAACTAAATAACTAAACATTGGAGAAAATAAAGAAAAATGTCTTGGTTTTGTTGCTACTCATCTTCACTTGGGTACCCAAAACAATGAATTTTTGACACATTACAGCAATAAATGATGAAAATGAAACATGAAATGCATAAAAATGAATGAATGAAGAGACCAAAATTATCTGAGCGTTAAAATGAGACTTCTGTGATGATCATAATGGGAGCACATGTTTGTAAGAGTTCAACTTCTTTTGCAGGCCAGAAATAGCATCTTGACCATAAATGTTTGGTCAATTTTAAACATTAGATCCTTGGTCCTATTTTAACGAAGCCAAACTTTCATCACTTTTATGGAGACCGATACATTGTGTTTAGCTGTTTCTTGTTCTGATTTGTTTGTTTCTTCTTTGACCACAATGTTTTAAAATAGGTTAATGTAAACAGTGTTAGTTCTCTCATTGAGTACTTTTTTGTTCTTAGAGGAAATGTCGAAATAAGTTTAATAAATAAATAAATAAATAAATAAATAAATAAAAAAAACAACTATAATTATTAATTTAGTTTACAGTTTACTATTTATCTTCTACCTGAGCTTTCCATGTGTGAAGGTGAGCAGCCTGGCATGTGAGTGGAAGAGACTCGGGCAGTTTTGCCATATTGTTATTACACTGAAGACATGGGACAAGTTCTTCTGTCAAATTTACTACATTAAGTACAAGTTGAAGGGGATACTTCCATCCTTCGGGATATGAACATAAAGAGTGTATTTGTTTTTGCCAAACAAAAAACCGCTTCTGATGTTGCTCCTCTGACTCATTATCCCTTGTTGGTTTCTGTAAAACGTCAAAGAAGACTTCTGTTTAGACAACACATTGATGGTTCAAGAATCATTTTCAAATCCCGAGTAGTAAAGTAAGCAAAAGAAGCCACTTTTGTTCTTTTCAAGTTTTAGTGAGGACAAACACGAGTGCCTGAGGTTTTGATGCTATTTATATCCATCATAGGCTCTTTACCTGAGGCAAGGAGTACTTGACTTCAGCAAGAAATTTTACAATGAATGTCTGTCTGTGTGGCAGAAGGCTCAAGCTTGCTAAGCCATTAAGAGATGTCACATGAGCAGAACCATCAGGCAGAATTGTAACAAGATCTTTAGCAGAATAATGAGGCCAGCAACAGGCTGTGATACCATGGTAACCAACCTGGAAATGATTGATGAAGAAAACTATCATCAGCAATGCTGAGCACAGGAAAAGGTAAACACCCCTTTAGACATGCATAATTTTTGTTATTGTTCAATTCATCAGCGCAAGTGTCGCGACCTTCCATTGGTGAACTCAGCTGGCTACCTATTTATAAAAAGGGCCCCAGCAAAAACTAAAGGTAGTGGTGGATAGGTGCCTAGGGTAAATTTAAACAGTGAGGCCCTACAGGTATTTCTGTTATGGTACCGCAGTGTCTCATGGAGAAGTAACAGCTTCTTTGTTACTCAAAAAAAAAAAAAAAAAAAAAAAAATTCCACAACCTCTCTCCTCTACCCTATTGACTTTTGTTATTGTTTACACTGCCAGCTTTGGGTTTTATGTCAGCACTTGTCATTCTCTTCTTAGTTTTTATGAGGTATTGTTAATTTTGGCAGCACACACATTGTCTCTCTTACTTATAATTTGGGCATGGAGGGTAGGAGGGAGGGGTGTTAACTGACTAGTTTAACTAGCTTGACCAACATACTATTTATATTCAGTAAGATGCATATTAGTACCCTTTGTATTATGCCTTGGAGTTTGTTCCACACGTACACAGAGCGTAAAAATTATGAGGTGTTAGGCTAGGGGGTTCTTGTATTATAATTATTGGTTATTATGCAAAATATTTAAATGAAAACGCAATGAACAAACCGAAGCACCTTACCTTAAGTTCCTCTTGACCAGTTAGTTCTTTGCAAAGGTATGGTCTGGCTGCATACAAGTTACGAATTCTAACAGCCGCAAGTATTTTACTTCTAAACGAACTCACTGCAAATCTTGTAAGTTGCCTTATTTCAACTTTCCTAGATTGTACTTGACGGTGGAGGAAAGATGATCCACAAGGGGACAGTTCAAGTGAAGTTCCATCGTTGTATTTTATAAATAAACTGTCGTTTTCGTACAGAATGAACAATTCAACTGGACACATTCTTTGCTGTGTTTTCAAATCTGCCGCCATGTTTTTTTCTTCAAGAAAAAGAAGGCTTGGCTACTCATTAGTGACGTCATCTAGGGAAAGTACCCATTACGCAAGCGCAGATGCCGTTACAATTTTCGACGTGGCTTCGATCGAGAGTTCGTGGTATAAATACTACAAACTTCTGCACAAAAATAGCAGTTCACCGGTTTACTTTGTGCTGTTGTCTTATTTCATCGAGCAGTCATGTCATCAGACTTTGGTAATCCTCTAAGAAAATTCAAATTAGTCTTCCTTGGCGAACAGAGTGGTAAGTTTCTTGGCGTTCGAAAGTCAGTTGATAATTGCTGAAGTCATGGGCTTGACCGGGTAATCTTTGAACTAATGCTATAAATTGTGGCTTGTCGTCTATTTTTCAGTGGGGAAGACTTCTCTTATAACAAGATTTATGTATGACAGCTTCGACAACACCTATCAAGTAAGTGAGAGAAAGGTGTTTCTGGTGATCCGAAATTTAATTGTCTGAAAACACCAGCTTCAAATGTATTTTTGCTGATTTTTGGCCAAGTAAAAAAAACTAAATAAGCTTAGCTGTAATATCTCATGTATTACTGTTTACGTGTTTTATAATCCAGCTCGCAAGCTCAAAATTCCTTTTGTTCTTTTCACAATATGTATAAAAACTGAGAGAACCTTTTTGAAAACTTAATTAATTTGAGCTGCTGAACGTACATGTGTACAACTTAGCACACTTTCATAAATCTGACAGCTATACCATTTAGTTTAGAATAGTTTTGTATATTTAGATATGTGTTTAGGAAGAATTAATATGGAGACTGAAGGGGTACATATTACAGAACTGATTGTATTGCAGAGGTAAATGATACAAGGATTTTTTTTTTTTGTAACAATTACAATGAGGGCATTTATCATTAGGGTCTGCAAAGAGAAGTTTGATGATACAGTATTTGAAAGGAGCAATCTGTTAATTGTAAGATTTTATCTAATGTTATGTCAGTAATCCCATCTCACAAGCAATACTGGTATGTTATTGTACCAAGAAATTCCAATAATAAAAAAAAGAAATAATAATTGTAGTGTAACTTCAGAACGTTGTATCATGTATACTGCATGTTTTCCCTTGTAGGCTACTATTGGGATAGACTTTTTGTCAAAAACAATGTACCTTGAAGACAGAACGGTAAGCTTGTCAGGTTTCTTTATATTGGGTTAGATTATAGTGATTCCAAAATGGCCAATACTTATGCCAATTTTTAGTCTGTTAGTTAATGTGATCAGGTTTTATTTGTCATTTTACTTGGGAAACTTTTATGTGGAAAATGCAATGTCAATAATAGTGAGCAAGCCCATAAGTGAAAAATAAAGAGTGTTGCTAAAAATTGTGCATGATCTCAGCTTTTCTATATTTAGCCTGTCACATAATTTCCAGTTTATAGGTTAGTAATTTTACTTACCTATACACCCTTTCCAAAGTGGCTGACATTTTAAATTTAATATCCTTTTGTCTTCATTCAAATTAGCCCTACTAGCCTCATTCAAGGTAAAATATCCTTTTGAATTTTGTTGTCAATAACAAGTTTAGCAAGGCCAATTTAAATGCAAACAAAAGAATATTTATTAAAATGTCAGTGATTTGTACATAGTCTATAAATGTTTACTTCTTAGGAGTGATTTTACTTTCTCAGGGTGTATGTAATGAGTGGGGGCAGAGGTGATGGGTAGGGAGGAATACTTGTTAGGGAACCAGGGCTAAATGGTATTTGTGACATGGTGGAAAGTAGAAAAAAGGCGAAATAGCAAAAGTACAACCAGGCAGAATTTACCACTAAGGATGGCAAAAATTTGGAGTTTGAAAAGTAAGAAATTCAGATCCAAAGAAAGACAAAAAAAGAGAAGTTGGAAATAAAGTGAAAAATTAAAATTATTGAACAGGAAGGCTTTTGAAATAACCATCTTTTGTCACATTAGGTTCGACTTCAACTGTGGGACACAGCAGGTCAAGAGAGATTTAGAAGCTTAATACCAAGCTACATACGAGACTCCAGTGTGGCTGTTGTAGTTTATGATATTACAAGTAATGTTTTCGATCAATGTTTTCAATTTTCTTTCTTGCTTTACTACATTGTCAAAATATTACTGAAGGCTAATAACTTGTTTCATCTTACTTTTTAGATTATAACTCATTTCAGCAAACAGCAAAATGGATTGATGATGTGAGAACAGAGAGAGGAAGTGATGTGATTATTATGCTGGTTGGAAACAAGACAGATCTTTCTGACAAAAGGTGACACATTTTAAAAGTATTTCTTCTTACCCTACTGCATTAATCTTTTTAACAAATCGACGGCAGTTTTCTATGGTCTATACTCTTATAGACCATAAAAGACCATAAAATGACATCAAAAAATGTTCAAAACTCAAGTGGAACCAAGAGCCGCAGGCGAGTGGTTTCACTGCCAAGTTTTGGACATTTTATCGCGTCATGTTATGGTCTATAAGAGTATAGACCATAGAAAACTGCCGTCGATTTGTTTTTTTACAATAACATGGAAAAAGTACGAGCAGAATTGGCTATTTTTTTCGTTGAGAAAGCGCGCGCGTCACATCTGACGTCATTTTTATTGTCTGTACTCTTATAGACAATAGCTACGAGCCAATCAGCGCACGGGAATTTGGACAGTTACACCTGTATTGTAAAATGTAATATGCACACTACAAATTTTAACCTTTGTGAAAATTCTGTTGGTGTCTCAAACTAATCTTGGTATACACGACTGTGGCGTTCTTTCTTTCTTTTTTTATCACCCAGGCAAGTGACAACAGAAGAAGGAGAAAGAAAAGCAAAGGAATTAAATGTGATGTTTATAGAAACAAGTGCAAAAGCAGGATACAATGTAAAACAGGTAAACTAAATAGCTTGCTTGAACTTGTTAAATTATTTTGAATTCTGACAAGATTTCTAGGCAACGTAACCAAGATATTGACAATTTTATCCAATGACAGGTGGTAAATTTTATCAAAGTTGATTTCCAAGCCAGTTTATCTAAAAGAATAAGTTTTGTGTACTGTAGAGAAACTGTATTTATGAATGAAAAAGTTTGAATCAGGCAAGTGATAATTTGCAAAACCAGTGACGTTGTGATCAGTCACAAGTTAGCAAATTATCACGTGCAGTGAAACTTAACATAATTATTGTTAATTTAAAAATACCTTTTCGTTTTTGTTTGATCTAGCTCAGAAATCATTTTCAATAAGTTTTCCTTCTCTGGTCAAGTTAAAATTCTCAGCTTTTTGCTGGGTTTCCTTGGAATCTTGTCAGAATTCAAAATAATTTCAAGAGCTTTTCTTTGATAATGCAAATTTGTCCGACTCTTTTTAAGGTGGTAGGTTGTGTGTTATTGGTAACTGCTATCATAGTAAGACAGAAATTGACATACTTTTATTATTCCAATATTTCAATAGCTTTTTAGAAGAGTTGCTGCAGCATTACCAGGTATGGAGAGTACGACAGACAAAACAAATAAAGATGACCTTATTGAAGTCAAACTTAAAGACACACCGCAGGAACCCCAACAACAGAGTGGAGGTTGTGTATGCTGAAAGATCACAAAACGTGAGGCCAAGCTACAGTGTAGTAACATTCTCAAGATCAAGTTTAATTTACTTTTCATCTTTTGATGAAAACAAACTCTTCAAATTTGTGCAATGTATAGATCTTTGCACATTAGTCTTGCTTTCTAAACATGAGACAGGCCATCAAAGCAGTGCTGGATTTTAGGAAATTTTTCTAAAATCTTTGCAGAATCTTCTCAGAGAGTATTTGTCAAGCATTGCTTGAAAAAAGCAAGTCTAAATGTGCCGTCACTCAAAACCTAGCTCGGTAGAGTATTTTTTTCTTTAAAAGAAACAGCATTAGATAGCTAGGGCAGTAAAACAAATAAAAACCTAAATTTGGTTATGAAAGATACTCAAAATCAGTTTTAATAAAGTCAAATAAGTTAAAGTGGCCATCAAATATTAAATAGAGTGGAACCTCATTATAACGAATGATATTCTCCTTTTCAAATGTATGGAAGAGAACCTCAATATAACGAATCCTTGATATAATGAACCAATTTTCCCAGTCCCTTGGCACTTTGTTAAATTGAGGTTCCACTGTATCTTATTAAAGCCAGCTACCCATTTTACATTTTTGTGGAATTTTCACAGTGTGATGACATTGCATATGTCAATTTTGCTTAGGTCTCATTCTTGTTGATGCCATGGCCATGAAATTTTTTCTTTCCCATTGCCTTATACCCAGATTTTTCAAAAAGGATGAAATTTAAAGGGTTTTGGATTCATTGCCTCTGTCTTTTCTTGAGTGTTTCCAAGTTTTAATATCTTAAAGTGACTCTGACATTAAATCACCCTCATAACAATGAATCCCCTTAGACTGAAAGTGGCATCCTTTTGAAATGAGAGTCACTTAAAATTTTCCAACTGACTGACCGACCTACTTTCACAAGAGAGAAGGCAATGGAAACAAAGCTTTTTATCAGATGGCCTGAGTACAGTTTGGTGGACCATAAGGAAAATTCAATTCTGGATAATCTATGATTTGCTATTCCAACCACTTGGAAAAGTTCCGAGTTCACTTCATGCTACAAAATCACTGAGAGTCATTTACCGGCTGTTGGTCATTTTGTTTGGTTGTACCTGGCCTTGTGGAATCTTTTAAATTTTGAAGTGACTTGATCAGTGAATCAATTCACAAAATTGTATAAATTTTAGTTTGAAGTGTAAAAAATTTCGCACATCTGGAAGATAATTTTTTTAAAGAACATGTTTGAGCTTAGAAAGAATGGAATTTGATGCATGTTTACTTGAATGGTTGGGCTTTTGGTGTATACATCTTACTTTTATGGAGGTTTAAAACACTTAGCAATGCTTTTATTAGGGCGCATTTTTTTGGGACAATTCTGGTCATTCAATAGTGGAATGGACAAAATATCTAAAAAAAGACAACATGAAATCTATATATTCCATGTATTCCTATTCCAGAATAGAGCCAAAAGAATGCACCCCTAGCTTCTTATAAATAAGGTTTTTAATCCACCATACAGAAAAAGATGGTGGTGGTACATTTCATGTCAGTACCTTGCGAACCTAACGCAACCAATAGGGACATAGAAAGCCATATTTTTGAGAAATTCGTCCATGTACTGACAACATTGTGTATGCTAGGTTTGGAGTTTTTGGAGCTTTTCTGTGCCTTTTTATGTGTGTCTTTAGGGCTTTCCTAATTGCTTAGAATTATCGGTAAATGTACCAGTCACCATCTTTTTTGGTACTGCAGATTGGCCCTTTAATGTATGCATCATTTGATAGAACATGAAATTAACGTTAACTAATAATTATTATTACAGTGCAAACAAATAACTGAACACTAAATGAGGTGACTTTGATGCCCACTGAATGGTAACTTAAACTACATAAAATATAAATTTAACAAACAGGCAGTACTTTTTTGTTTTCTTTTTGTTGTCTCAATCTTTGTCAATTTTGTTTAAGTGTTTACTGTTTCGGCTTTACATATTTTTTTGTCACTTTTCTTTTGTGGATGAAACAAGGCAAAAAACACCTTCACTTACCGGCAGTGAAGTTTCCACAAACTGAACACAAGAAGGCTCAAAAATTTCTTTGTTGCCCCATGAGGGGCAAAGGGGTAAGGAAAGTGGCCTGTAACCTTTTTTTGTATAAGTTGAAATTCTTGCAATGCATTAGTGTTCATATAAAGGTGACCTTTGTTCCTTTACTTCTCATTTTCATGGCTTTTGATGGCTACAACTGGTGTAACTTCTGTTAAACGGGATATTTTCATGTAATATATAGTGCTTATGAAACAGAAGGTATACAAAAATATTGAAGTGGCTCTTTGTTTAGTAGACTTAATAGTAATATCCACTGTCTGAGGAAATGTTTCTATGCTGGCTGAGTTATGTGGAATATAAAAAGCTTAGTAAAAGCAATCTCATATTGTTTCAGTGTTAATATTCCTCAGTAAGGTTTCAACTAATCATATCACATTATATTCATTGTTTTGGTTACCATCATTATTTAATTATTTGTTTTATAAATAAAATCCTGTTGAATTTGTTTTTTGTGTGCTTGCTAAATGCTTTTTCTTTTTTACAAACTGTTTCAATCATCCATACTTCAAAAAGTCAAGCTCCTATAAACTTTGTATTTATCAATTTTGCCAAGCACCGTAGCACTAGTTCAGCACTGTACGCTTCCTCGATTCAGACAAATAGTTTATGCAGACAAATTGTTTTTGCTCGTTCGCGTTCCAAGTGGCAGACGGATACAGGGGGCCACAAAGTATTCCTCCCCACCCCTATGAAATGGTTGTCCCGGCTCAAGGTCCTTGGTCCCGGCCCGAACTTTGATCGGGCTGCTACGTGATGTAATAAATGATTTTGGTTGACATCACAATAGTGATTAAAGGGGTGATCAAAGTTCAGATAAAAAAGAAGGGTCTGCCAGGTAAAATTGTTCGTTTTCGGGTGTTTCTTTGGGAGCAAAGCTTCGATAAAATTGGTTCCAAAAATGTTTTACCGGCAAACCTCACTGTTTTGACGGGAGAAATAAGATGATAACGTCAAGGGCAATGCGCGCGCAGCCGGCCGGCGGGAATCTGAGTGACGGGTCGCGTGGACTTTGCTCATCACATTGGTTGTGTTCTTCCTTTTGACTCAAAGGCTATATTCACAAACAGCATGGAGAGGTCGTTGGTTGAAAATGTGTTCCTCTTCAGCCTTAACATGGCCGGTTGGTTTTGGGGAATAATCAGTTTTTTGCCGTGGTATTATTTAGTTGGAAGGAAGCAGTATCGGCCTCGAAATAAAGTGCAAGCGAGGCCTGTTAACCAATTTCCTGGGGCTCCTTACCGATGTGTTGAACATTTCGATTCTTTGGCGACCACTCTTTACGATGGTGTAACTACACTGGATCAACTATTTAAGTAAGTACATTTAAGAAGTTTATTTTAGTTGTCATGGTCAAGCAGCGAAATATAATTTGCGTTAAAAGTGTAGATTTAAAAACGTAGAAACCATTTTTGTAAGGAAGGTCGGTGGAAGTGTACGTCATTTTGTATATTCGATGAAGAAGGTTTTTGATTTCTGATCAAAGGTCAGCCAGGCGTATTTCGCGAAATTATGAACCAGTTTTGAAAACGTGATATTTTATGAGTGGTATCAAGGGACCAGCTTTACGCTAGCACCTTGAACGGCGAAAAACGTGTTTGTTGATTAAGGTACATTCGATCACCTGACGGCAGTTCGGAATGAGGTATCTCGGTAATACGCAATGAATATCCGCCCCCTACACACCCAAGGTTATTCAAGGTCGAGAGCAGCTGATCCAAATATCAAGGATCAAAGGCTGATGCTGATCTTTTTCTCATGAAATTTATTGAAATCTAACGAATGTACAATAAAACACTTAGCTTTGAACGACCATTAAGCTTATATAATGCTTTGTACTGTGTATACATGCTTCAGCTATTATTAGTCTCCTGGGTATATTTGGTCATATCATATTGTTATGCCCCACGTCTGGATTTCAGCACAAACCCTCAGGGCATCTGCCATTTCTCCTGTAAATAGTGCAATATATCAGGGTGAACTGTAGTGTGTTGTCCAAGGATATGAAAGAGGATTGTGAGTGGAAATTCAGTTGTACTAAGTTCACATTTGCCAATCTTGTCATCGACAAAACAATAGGATGTACTGATTTTCAAAACATAGAGTGAAACCATTGGACTCTGTAGGATTAGCTTTCTATAACCTTTCATCCTGCAAACATGTCCAGGCAGCTGTCTTGTCCATCTGGGCCTAGTTGTTCAATGCGCAGTTAAGTTAATCCTGGGTTAACATGAACTTTGAGTAGAGTGTAATAATATTACTAATCAATACATTCTTCCAGAGGATTTTTTCCCCTAAGTTTTGAGTTAGACTTTTCTTTACCATCAGCTTAAAAAGCTTGAAGAGCGAAATGAAAACTTCTGTTAACTTTTAATCAGGGATTAGTGTTCACTGGGTTTCAAACAACCGGGCCCTGGCGTGCGTTTCTCAAAACTCCCGAGAACTTTTCGGGCCCGAAAACATTTCGGGGCGCTTTTCGGGTGTTTTTCTCGGGTCCCGAAAAGTGTTTCTCAAAACACCCGAAAGTGTCGCGAATTGCCTCCCGATATTTTCGGGAATCTTTTCCTGTTAGAGCTGGAGAGATTATTTTAGAACACGGTTTTTTTTATTACAACTTTAATTTTTTTAACAGCTGAAAACTGTAACTGTATTTGTAAAATAAATTTACGTGTAAATGCTGTTCCTAAAAACAGATTTCAGTGCAGATACTACTGAGCTAACTGCTTCACAACGTGAAGACTATTTGATTTCTATTTTAATCTTGACCTTTAAAATTCACCGTTGTTGCAGTTTATCAATGTTTCCATATATCTGTCAAACCGTCAAGACTTGTCAAAGTTTCCATGATACTATTGGCTACTCGTTTGAATGAACTGAACACGTTGCTCGCAAATCCCCCAAAAATAAAAACAAGTCAAGGGATGTTTTGGTTTTGAGCAAGTTTTAGCGTCCTCGGACACCGCATTACCATGAACTCGAAATTTCTAGGTGGAGGCTGATAATTATATAAGAAATAAGTTGTACTGCAAGAAAATGGCTTATCACATTTGCAGCTTAGCGTTGTCCGATGAAAGTTTTCCATAATCAGACAAGGTGGGTATCTTTCATGTTTTTTTAGTTGTTGTTTTTGATTTTCTTTTACGAAGTTGCTGTACAACCTGTTCAGCGAATACTTTTTCTACATTACCTGAAAATGAAATGATCAGTTAAGAGATACCTTAGTCTAGATATAAGTCACTGAGGATAAATTTCAGTAGCCTGTGTCTTAAGCTAGCGCTTACTTACCATGCACCATGGATGCATGCACAAACGGGGAGTGGTAATAACTGTTTGAATGAGGCCTTCGGTTGCGGTTCGTGATTAAAGCGATCGAGATGTTCTAAGTCAACACAAAACTTAGGCCAATGCTGTCCACTATATGAAGACTTATATCCTTAGTGAAAGCTTTCTATTTTACAATAAAATAAGCTTAAGTTGACCTTTAATAATTCTTAAAGCACGAAATCGAGCGCCATGAATCAGTTACAGTTTTCGCAATCTCGGCGAGTAAATAGGCCAATTTCAGTTTGAAAACATTTGACTACATTTGTAGGTTTTGAAGTTGAGCTTCGTCTCACCCGATTTACGTTAAAAGAGACAGAATTAATTGTCCGTTATACACTTAAAATATAAAATTTAACCACACTATCAAACTCGGCAATATGCGAACCGCTGAGGACACTATCAAACTGTCTTTATTTGGTCCATAATCTCAAAAATCAAGTTTTTTAAGTACGAATTTCACTTCTTTTGCCTTGTCGGTCGTCATTCTTTGAAAGTTCAACTGAAAATACCTGATTTGTAAGAGTTACCTTCGTAAATTTACTGAAATCAACAAAATCTTTAAGTTCATCTATACGAAGTTCTTGCGCGCACTAACGCATGTAAACCTGTGAGATTTTCAGAAATTTTCTCTTGGTTTTTAAACATTTTTAGCTTGAGTCTAGCCCAGTATCTGTCAATTAACTCAAACTCTCGTTTTGGATAACTTTTTTTTTTGATAATAGTAACGCAATACAACCATTTAACTGAAAAAAGCATTCCCGAAAACGCATTTCGGGAGCTTTCTAGCACCCGAAAATTATCGGGTAAAATTACGTGACTTTTCTCGGGCCCGAAAATTTCGTGCGCTTTGAGAAACACCAGAGAGCATTTTCGGGAGCTTTACGGGGAGCTTTTCGGGCCCGAGAAGTTCTCGGGAGTTTTGAGAAACGCACGCCTGGTCTTTACTGATGAATGAAACAAAACAGAGAAAAATGTGCTAGGAGATATAATAGACAAGAAAAACAAAGCAAAATAACAACAACAACAAAAAAAAAATTAAATTAAATAAAGTAAATCAAAAGATAATTTACATCGTTCATAGCAGCTATGGTAAAATCAGACAAATTACCTGTAAAATCAATATTGTTCAATAATGGAA
Source organism: Pavona decussata (assembly GCF_977016875.1). NCBI lineage: Eukaryota > Metazoa > Cnidaria > Anthozoa > Scleractinia > Agariciidae > Pavona > Pavona decussata. The sequence goes on along the minus strand of NW_028145860.1, from coordinate 6,634,787 downwards.
TAGTCAAGTAAAAGGAATAATCTGAGCTGGCCATTGATTAGCTACAGTATGTTGCCCAGTATCCAACCACGGAACTTTGCAACTACTACATTTTTTTCCTTTCTCAGCCAATTTGTATTTTGGGCCAAGAGAAATTATTTTCTCACGAATGTAATGAGCAAAAATATTGATATAATTTTTTACCTTTGCAACCCTAGTACAAGGGTATGCTGTCCAATATCTGTACAGCAGGCCTAGTGTCTACAATAATATTACTATTGTTTTGTCCATGAAACTTTCAGCACCCAAACAAGATAAAATCACCTTTTGGGATTATTTTAGTGTAACAAAGCACTCAGTTTTTTTTTTCAAAAATGTTACATTATTTGGTACAAGTTGCTAAGTGCAACCAAAAGTTTTTGATTGGAAACTGAGCACATTCTGTATCAAATAACAGAATAAGTTTCTAAGGGAATTGTGGTGCTGCATTGGTGGGTCGGGAATGCAAATGAATATTTGGTTTTATCAACTGTGTAGAGAAGGAAATTTGGCCACCATAAAGTAATTCAGGTTCTTAAATTTTGTACAGTGGTCAAATTACCTTAACAACCCAGTTGATAAAACTAAATATAGCTTTGTGTCTTGTCTTGAAATAGACAAGGTTAACTAAACTAAAACTTTTTTTCAGGCGTGCTGTGAACTTGTACCCATACAGAAAATGCCTAGGAACACGAGAAGTTCTCAGAGAGGAAGATGAAATCCAACCCAATGGAAGAGTATTTAAGAAATTTGTTTGTGGAGAATATAGCTGGTTGACATATGCCGAGGTAGATGCCAGAGCGAGAGCATTTGGACGTGGACTAGCAGTTTTAGGCCAGCAAATCAGAGAAAATATTGTGTTATTTTCTGAAACTAAAGCAGAATGGATGATATCTGCGCAGGGCTGCTTTGCTGAAAATTTCCCTAGTAGGTTCTTAATAACAGATTGAAACATATTTTCTTTTCCACTTTCTCCAAGAAATAGTGTTCTAAAGACATATTCTGTGCTGTTGTTGTATTAGTTGTTACAGTCTATGCAACGCTTGGCGAGGAAGCCCTTGTTCATGCCATCAATGAAACAGAAGTCAGGTTCATCATCACTGATGGCTCTCTGCTTGGCAAGCTCTCAGCCGTGATAGACAAGCTACCTAAAGTGGAACATATTGTGTACCTTGGTAATGTTGTAAAGAAGTCTGCACTGTTGGGGTTCTCAAGGAGAATTAAACTTCATTCCATGGAAGAAGTTGAAGAGATTGGAGAATCACAAGGGAATTGTAAGTGACTATCCGAAGGCTTATTTATGGCTGATTTGATATTTCTTAAGAATCATAACTTCCAGGTGATCTTTGAGGAATAGGGTATTAAAATAATAACATAACAGTATTTTGCCAGTTTAAAACCAGACAGTGTACATCTTAAATATTAGCCAGGAGTGATTACTTTATGTCAGTCCAAAAGAGGGTTGACCATTGAGGGATGATTATTCAAGTAAATACAGTACATTAGAACTTCAGGTCACATGCTTTGTATTGTGAGAATGTTACGATAGTGTTATTTAAAAAGAACTTTTGATTTTCTTTGTAGCATCTTTAGTGCGGAGAGGACCTAGTGCTGATGATGTTGCAGTCATTATGTACACCAGTGGCTCTACAGGACTTGCAAAAGGTAAGATCTTGTGACACCAGTTTACCATGAATGGTCATTGACATTCTGATTACATACAGTTGAACCATTCTAAAGAGTCACTTCCGTAAAAGTCAGTGTTCAGGGGCCTTCCCTTGTTTCACCAAAGATTCCATTGGTTTTGTTATTGACCAATAAACTGAAGGAATGGGATGATTGAGTACATGCATGAACAGGCCACTGGAGATAATTTTAGTATTGACATCCACTCACACCATTTCACATATTGATCTCAAAGGTAAAATCTGTATTATGAGTCCTAAGGTCTTCTCATCGTTAATCACTTTATTTGAAATTTGACTTGTTGTTACAGGTGCAACAACATGTCAAATTCAAAATAAAGCGATTAGTTACAAGCAACTGACTGATTTCTATGCCTTTTGTGACAATTGATTACAACTGCATTTGTTTCTTAAGTACATTTGTTGGTACAGAACCAATAAGTGCTTTCCATACAAGAAATTACTGAGGGTTATCACACTTGGAGCTGACATTGCTATACAGCATGCACTTCTATCATGCGAGGTTATCACTTGGTCCTAATTCAAAAGTGTTGAACCCGTGGTGACATGGCGGTGCCAATGTTCTTAGGACAGTTATGCAATCAAAGTCACAACAAGCATAGCTTGAAACACCAAAGACTTTCAAAATACAGCAGTGCATTGGGAAGATATTTATTTTTAAAAAATCACTTTATTTCTACACAATAAATAGTATGGCATCCTTTTGATACTCGTTAAAATTTTGAAACCCAAACACTTTGCAAAGTTTTGTCACCATGCTATCTATAAAATCCATCACATGTACTCCCATATTACTTACAAGACTTGCACAATTCTTGCCTGCTGGTTCTTTAGCTATACTAGCTGACTTGGGTCTGGTTGAGAAATACTGGTACATGTGACAAATTTCACCTCCCTCGCTACCTTTTGTGAGCTTGGTTATGTTCTTTTAAAATCATTCTACTACACACCTGAAAACAGCACACTACAAATTTACAGTCTGGTTTGAAAGCAACTTACTAAGAGTTCCAGACCATGATTTTAGACCAACCATTTATCATTAATCCTTATGTCCTATATTAGAAGCTGACATCTGTTGAACCCCTTTTCATGATAAAAGGCCCTCTAAAATCTCTTACGAGTGAGTAATGGGTGGACTTGGTCAGACACCAGTTTTTGTATAAACCCTGTTACATGCTATGTGATTGTCAAAGATCAAGTCCAGATGGTGATGAGTTGATTAAAGAACGGCATCATATTCAAAGTTAACAAAATGTTTTTATAACATTGCAGGTGTTATCATCCCCCACAGTGCATTAATAGCTGGTATGACGGGAATTACTGCAAGAATACATCCTGCTGTTAGGTAGTTAACTATGCACAATGCTGTAATTAAGGAGATCATTCACTTTCACAATTATTTATGCCTTATCTTTACAGAGCTGCCAAAAGCAATATTTGAAATCTTGTCAAGTAAGATTTTTACCAGTGAATAGTCATTTGCACCAGAAAAAGCTAAAATTAATACTGAACTTAACTAAGTAAATATAAAATGTTGGTGAAGCAAGTGCTTTAGGCAGTAGACAGTCAAAATAGAAATTAAATGGATTGCTACAAGCAGCAAAGTTCTTAAGACATTGCCAAAATTAAGGCGTTTTTTAAACTGTATGCCCTTTGCACATCTTGAACTTAAATGGTACTTAACTATGGCGGTACTATAATATGGTAATAATATTATTAGTTATTAAATTTATTATCCAATTTATGGTACTTTCTTGTTTTTTCTTTTAGTGAAAAGGATGTTTATGTTGGTTATCTTCCTCTCGCACATGTACTGGAGTTAGTTGCAGGTAAGGTTGAATGTTTACATAAACGTGTTATATTACAGACTGAGAATTTATTATGTGGAAGAATAAATGAAAAAGTTACAGAATCCCCACTCAGTGGTTTCATTAAGATTTTGAAAGAGTGAGCAAAAGGTTAGTACCCCCTGGTAGGATAGTTAACTTGGATATGTTCTTTTATGGAAAAAGTCAGATGAGATGTTAAAAGCAGCTGGGCAAAGGTATGTTCTCAGATGGTCAATTTGCCCAGTGTCCTGCCCTTGATAAAAACCCTGCCGCTAATGTTGTTGTTTTGGTATTTCAGAAACTGGTATTCTTGCTCACGGTGCATCTATAGGATACTCCAGCCCACTCACACTCTCTGATCAGGTGAAAAGTTCATTTGTAATTTAATAAAAATAATGACTCTTGTTACTTTGAATTTTCAGCCTTTTATAGTAATATTGGAGGTTGTTAAAACATGTACTCTTTGTAGGCCTATCTAATTTATTTTTAATTTGTGCCAAATGTGAAAACATGCAGCCATTTTTAGTGGAAATGAATTTTTGTTTTTTTCCTGATAAAAATTCAGTGGTAGTCAGGTTTTTCCAGGCATTTTGATTTGCACCCCTCTCCTGTTTCCCGTCATTTTACAAAGCTGGGGGTTATGTTCTTGTAGGGTAAGGCTTGTTTACTTTTGGGGATTGTTAACTTTAGTGCTCCACAGTACATTAATGTCTCATATTCAAATATTTTTTTGTTTGTATACTAAGAATTCTTTTGCATTGTTAGGCATCAAAAATCAAGAAAGGCACAAAAGGAGACTTAACAGTGCTCAGACCAACTGTAATGGCTGCTGTTCCTGTCATCATGGATAGAATAAGGCAAAATGTCATGGAGAAAGTCAGAGAAGGTCCTCGTCTTTTGCAGCTATTTTTTACGTTTGCATATGGCTACAAGATGAAGCAGCTCAAACTTGGCTATGATACTCCTCTCCTGAACAAGTAAGTGTCAAAACGATTAAGATACAATCTCTGTATGGTAGAGTGCAAACATACGAACAAAATAAGGTGAAAATTAAAAAGATGGTCAGAATATGTTGACAAAAGGAATGTAGTGCAGGTTATTTTGTGTCTACAATGCTCAGAAATTTTGTGCTATTATTGCTCTCTTCAGATTCATCTTCTCCAAAATGCGAAATCTTCTTGGTGGACGCGTGCGACTGATGTTGAGTGGGGGAGCACCACTGTCTGAGGAAACTCAATTCTTTATGAATGTGTGCTTTTGTTGCCCTGTGGGTCAAGGTTATGGTCTGACTGAAACATGTGGTGGAGGGACTGTCTGTAATGGTATGTATTGCAAGCAGTCTGATTCTATTTACTAATACTAATAAAGTCCCATTAGTCAGGGCTGTTTCAAAGCTTTCAGCCAGTCATCTAATATTGAGCTTCGCACCTGTAACAGTCTTGTTGCTTTGTGAGTAAAATCACCCTAAAACCATCAAGATCACTTGTAACGTCAAGGTTCTTTCAAGGGTATTCAGCTATAACAGGTGTACAAGGTAAAAACTAAGTACTTTTATAATGTCAGACACATGACTGATATTTAAACAAAGCGAGCAAGGTGAATATAAATGAGGCTTTGACTGATCTTCAGAAAATCTTACATCGTGCAGGTATCCCTAAAATGTTCTTGTTTGCTTGATGAAAATGCAAATCTTGATAGCATATCTTAATACATGTCCTTTATTACAAATTTCTAATTAAAAAAAAAGTTTAGTTATGAAAAATTGGTTTATGTCTTATTTTTCCTATAGCATGGGACAGGACAACAGGCCGTGTGGGACCTCCAATTTCATCAACAGAAATCAAGCTTGTTAGCTGGGCAGAAGGTTGGTCATAATGCACATTAATAATGCTTTGTGAGCTTGCTGACATGAAGCCGTGAATACATTGCTTAATTTGCTCTTTCTTTTCTTTAGGAAGTTACACCATCAGAGATAAACCATATCCCAGAGGAGAGATTGTGATTGGAGGTGCAAATGTGACCCAAGGTTATTTCAAAAACCCAACAAAAACAGCAGAAGACTTTGAAGTTGACAGAAATGGCCAGCGTTGGTTCCATACTGGTGACATTGGGGAGTTCCATCCTGACGGATGTCTTAAAATTATTGGTAAACACTTCTATCAATTATACAAAGTTGAACCCTGATCCGTATGAAGTGGGCTTGTCTTTTGAGTCTGTCAATGAAATCTTAGTGAAAGCTATGTGAACAGTACTTCTCTTTGTATTCTATAATTTTGATGTTTTTCACATTTTGTTCAAGAACTTCTGGTTAAAAAAAAACCTAATTTTGGGCCCCTGTTTTGTAGTCACCTCTGAACACTGCAAGTCATTCTGTTTATTAGAAAATCAGTCATGAACAAGGACCTTCTACTACACTCGTTACTTTGTAATCTGAGGCCCTCTGCTTGTAGGATGTGACCTGTTTCTGGGAGGCAAGGGGAAAGATAGATCTGTAGCAGTTAGTTCTGGGCTTCATTACATTGTGAGAGGTAAATTTGGTGTAAAATGATTTGTTTCTTAATCTAGACCGCAAGAAAGACCTTGTGAAGCTCCAGGCTGGAGAGTATGTGTCCCTTGGTAAAGTTGAAGCTGCTTTGGCACAGAGCCAGTATGTGCAGACTATCTGTGTGTATGCTGAGAGTTCATACAACTTTGTGGTGGCCCTGGCAGTGCCACGTCCTAAACAGCTGAAGGCATTAGCTGTGTCACTGGGCATCATGACTGATGACTGGACTGCACAGTGCAGGAACAAGGTCATCACTGATGCTGTGCTTAAGGATCTGCAGGCTCTTGGGAAAGCTTGTAAGTATTGTAATGGGAAAATAACTGTCCCAGCCATAATACCCCGGTGCAGTGACTAATTTCCATATTCACTGCCATTAAACTGTCGTGTTGTTAGTATGTTTTGCATGGTGTTTGATAACTGCAAAATTGACCAACCTTTTCAGGCCAAAGGTGCATCCAAAACTTTGTCCAAATGTGTTGGGAGTTCAGGGCTACCTTTATGGGGAATTGGAAAGTCGCTAATTGTGAATTAAAGAAAGTTTGCCATTCTTGTGTCATTAATAATTAATTTTTCCAGCTATTGTCACTGTTGTTGCTGCTGCTGTTGTTGTTATGCACTAAAGGTGTTGATCTTTTTAGTATCCAGTGTATATTTGAATAACTCAAAATGTAACTGTGATTGTATTGTAGTGAAACTTGAAAAGTTCGAGATTCCACAACGTTTGATGCTGGTGACTGAAGAGTGGACTCCTGAAACTGAGCTAGTGACAGCTGCTCTCAAGCTTAAACGGAAGAACATCACAGCTTATTACAGGGAGGCTCTGGACACCATGTATGGCCATTAAAACAAGTCTCTTCGGTATTCACACTTCCTGGAAAATCTTGCAGTGGTACCCTTCAAAAGGAGTTGTCATTAATTGGACAGACACTAACTACTGTTAATTGGAATACGTTGTTTTCAGGATCTGATGTGTAGGTTATGCAACCTCATTTCAGTTTGTAACAGTGATTGTTTTTATTGAAAACGGAAAATGCAAAATTATAATTCACATTTCTAAATATATACTACATCACACTGCACTCAAAATATTCTCAGAGGGTTTACGGCACTTTGGAATGCAGTAGACAGGTTTCAAAAAAATCAAAACATATTTTATGTTATTGGGCACTATTTACAAGATAACATCATTTTAATATATTCAGATATTGTGTGAAACAAGTTTATTTTTAAATAAACAGCTTGCAGTATTCTTGTCTGGTACAGGCATTGCTGGACAATAATTATTTTATTATTGTTGCAGCTGGTATTCTGGCAACTGAAGAAATTTGAATTAAAGGTAAAACTACTACTTTGTGTCGTTGTCGTGATATTTTTGTTGTACACCAGCAACAAATGAGGGGGTTAGTTTCTGAAGAAACTGTGGAGCTGCATCATTGAGGGAGTGGAAACAAATCTTTGGCTTTATCCACTGAGTGCACCAACAAGAGATATACACATTCATTACCCCTTTGTTGGTATTGGGAAATTACGACAGCACATTTTCATTTAGCACTTGCAAATTGTGATACATTCAGCACAGTGAAGGTAAAACTGTTATTATACTGTTATAGAACATGACAGCATTTGCACCAATACATGAATACAAGAAAGAAATTAATGTAGAAAGCATGAACCAGAGCCAAGTACTTTCAAAATTTCTCTTTTGTTTCCAACCGTCCAAAGTGTAATTCATGGTTTTAGCTTCTTTGTTGATACACAGATAACACTCCTGCTCAGATATTATTTTTCTATTTGGAGCAATCATTTGGTAAAATATGTCACCCTCTCCAATTTGATTGGTCATTAAAAATGGCCCATTGACACAGTCACCCCACTTTTTGTGGCAAATTTAGGAAAAATTTGTGTGACTAGTAATGGGCCATTTTATTGACCAATCAAATTGGAGAGGGTGACTTATTTTACTAAATAATGTGACAGACTGCGCAAGCCTTATATACATAAATCTTGACACGTATATGAAAGTGGTTTTTTAACTAAGCGCTTCACTGTTTTTTTTTTTGTTATTGTTATTTAGTTCTCACAGTGTAGTAAGATACATCATTTAAAGCATTGTTTTTTTGGTCAAAGTTTTGTGAAAAACTATACAATCCAATTTGAAGCTGGTTTTGTTTGATCACTGTCCATGTCTGTCCACTATTTCTCGTATGTTTTCTATATCCCTTGGCTGTGTGCGGCAGCATCCTCCTACAAATCAGTACCAACAGGACAAATATGAATCAGTTCTAGTATGTTTACTTCGCTTTGAATTTTAGGCTCAACACAGTAGAAACAATAACCAAAAGCCTCCTCAGATTTAAATGGTAACAATAGAAAGCCTGATGAAAAGCACCAGCTGTGCATCAATGAGTCAAACTTACCAATCCAGTGAGCACCAGCTTCAATCCATTCCTCAACATAACTGGAAAACTGTACAGCCCCACTGCAGTCCCATCTAAAGAAGAGAGGAATTTAGAAGGAAGTCTAAATCTGATACCAAGTCTAGTATCTAAATTGACTGTTTTCTAAAACCATGATAGAGTTATGATAAACCAGGTTAACAACAGCATTAAGCTGAGTGGAAGAAGGGTGCCCAGGAAGTGCCAGGGGCCTCCACTGTGACCAGCCGGCCCTAGACAGTAACACGCTCCCATGGCTGGCAATCCCCGCAACCCAGCCATGAGCACCCACGCCCAGTCATCTGGACACTCATCACACTGTGTAAGGAGTGGAAAAGGGGAAAACAAGGGGGGAGGGGCAGAAAAACCGAGACGAACCAACCAGAAACTCCACAAAGTCTGCCACGCTTAAACGCAACCATGATGCAGTGCTCTGCACATGCGCTTTCTACCAAGAGCTGCTGACCGCCCAATGAATGCCAACTTTTCTTTGTTGTTAACTTAGTTCAATTGCATTTAACAGCATTAAAAATGCTAACTCTCACTATGAGAATAAAACCTTAATAATGTGCAACTTTTCCTGTTACATATTTTACAAAAAAGCACCATCAAGTAAACTGACGGTAAACATAGCTAGTCACTCACTTTCCATCTTTCCACTTTTCACCACTGTTGGGATAAACAACAAAAGGCAGATCAACTTTGCCTTTGATGCTCTGCAATAAAGACTGGATGAACACTATCAGGCAATGGTGCCATGAACACAAAATAATAAAATGTCAAACTTGTAAGTTGAAGCCGTCTACAAGCTTCCTTTGGACAGAATTTGCTGGCGGTGGCCTTTGTGACCATGAAGCCTGTGAGCACACCCCTTGGTAGGGTAGAGAACTGGGAACGATAATGATGCACTACCTTCCCCTCCCAAAACCATGCAAAGCAAGATTTATAATTTTTGCTCACTATTCAAGGAGCCATGGCCCTTGTGGGGTGGAGGTGAAAGTAATCAGTAATCAGAACATGAAAATATAGATAGTGAAAACAGGTGGCCCTCATGGCCCTTGTAAGGATTATATTCTTTTGGAAAACAAAATTTGTTTTCCAAAATAATATAATCCTTACAAGGACCAACATTTAATGGTTTATATCAGATGCAAACCTTCACAAATATTGGAGAGATACAGTTCACACCCACAGCAACAATCTAGAAGAGAAAAAGAATCAATAACCAACATACAAATTACCAATGAAAACAGGTATTTTCTTTCATTTTATTTAAGTCAATGTATTTAGCGCAGAGCACTATTTGGGAACACTCTCCAATACGAATTGGAATTTGGAAATGTTGATGGAACAATACAAAATGCAATTTGGTTGGGAACACTGAAGTACTTTTTGAATATATTATTTTACTTACCTGTGCTGACTGGTTGACAACTTTGAGGACATCACAGAACAGTTCTCCATGGCAAGTGTGACTTCCATCCTAAAATTATCAAACCGCCAAGCAAAGTGAAGGGTGATTAAGCTGGAACCACTTAAAAACTATTACAAGGCAGATAGATCTAAGACAAAAGCAAACAAGAATCTTGCTCTCACCTGGCATGACAAAGATAGCCAAGCTTTTGCAGTGGGAAATTCTTTCAGAAGCTGAATCAAAGCCTCTGCCTCTTTCTACAGAAGGAAAGATGCAAATATAGCAAGAACTAAAGATCTACAAATAATACAGCCTTGCATTGGGTTGGTGATTCCTTCTACAGTCTTCATATAATAGTCCTGTACAAAGTTTTACAGTGATAGTTGGGTGTTGCCAGATTGACCATAAACAAGATTTGCCTGTTGGGAGGTTATGGGTGAGCCTTTCACAGTCAGTCTCGCTGTACAAAGTTATCCCTCATGGGTATCTTAAGTGTTCCATTGTGGGGAGTTGTCTTTGGACTATTCCAGGTGTTTAGATTTTGAGGTGGAAAGGAAGATCAGCATGAGCTGAATGAAAGAGGAGAGAAGTGCTGGTGCCCATTTCCTATAGTATTGCAATTCATTTTTCACTTACTGCTTTTGCATTTGACTGCTCCACCGTCTTATTAGCTCCAGGAGCAGTGGCTAAGGGATTCTGCTTTCTGGGAGTCCATAATTTGTTACTTTTTCTTATCAGAGGGAGCTGTGGGGTAGTGGGGGGGAGGGGTGGCAAGAGTAAAGGAGTTGAGGGAAGATCTTGAGGAAGCTTTAGAGGAGAGGGTGTGAACAGCAATTTTTAAAGTGGTGCTTAAAATAAAATTTTCTGAATTTTTTCCCTGGAAGTTAACTTGTCTGAAAATCGTTGCAGGTTTTCAAAGTACAAAAAGCTGGAAATTCAGCTCTCCCCTCTTTCTCCCTGCATTTTGATGAGTGAGTGAAAGGGGAAGGGGTAACAAGAGAAGATATTTGAATGTGAGACAAACCAGAGCAGGGATGGTCTCCAGAGCAAGGATATCAGCTCCAGCTTGAAGCAAGGCTTCCACTCTGGGCCTGTGCCAGTTCATAAGTTCCTGCAATAAAGGAGTTTGTTTGCAATGAGGTGAAAATTTTATTTGATCAGTTTTAGGTTTAGTTTACGTCTTTTTTGAGACTTGCGAATTTCCGTGTTTTGGGAAGAAGGGAAGGTTTTTCTTCACGTGCACAATTGTTATGAAAGGTTACTTCATAGTGACCAACCAAAAATTGGGAATCACATTTACAATAGATTGAAATGATTCATCTATTTCTGTGATACATGATCTGAACTTCCACCCCTTTTCAACTCTCAATTTATTGCCAAATTGATGCAGTTTTGTTAGTTTTGCAGTCTTCATATTTACCTGTATTGTCATGTTGTCAACATATTTTCCGGTATATTCAGATCCATCATGCTGACAGGCTCCATATGGCCCTACTGATCCAGCTACAAGCAGTCTCCTTTGGTTTCTTGGATTTGAACTGTAAATGTGCCGCCATGAAATTATACCAAAAATATATTCTCTGGAATTTTATTGGAACTACAAGAAACTAAAGATCAGTAATAGTCACATAAAACACATACAATATTCCATGAATATTTTCACAATTATTCTCAGGCATAATGCCAAGGGGTTCCATCATTCCAGCATTCAATTTATGCACTAGTCAATGCATAAACATCAGTTCCCAACATCAGCTTAAGAGATGACTGAAAGGAGATGTGTCCATCAGCAGCTAGGAGGGGGGTGAATAGGTCTACGGATCGGCGGATTTGGTAAATATTTTAGCCCGGATTCTGGATTCAGAGCGAAATTTTAATGGATATGCGGATCCTATGATCACAGCGGATCACGGTTTTATCCAGTTTTGGGGCCCGGATTTTGGATTTTGGTTGTTAGGAAGTTCAAAATTGCTCTTTTTTCTAGTATCTGCAAGATTTTGTTTCAATACAGACGTTGGTTACATAAATAGTTCGTTGATAGTCATCCTCGAGCTCAATGCTAAAACACAATATCACACAAGGCAACTCCGATACCGAAGTCGCTTTGTATCTCGTGTATCATCTAATGCGGCAAACAATTTGCAGATACAGATTTAGTTGATTTTTTTTAAGGGATCAACGGATTCAGCCATTAATTTTAGCGGAACAGCGGATTTACATACTCCTATTCACCCCCCTCAGCTAGCAGGGCGTTTAACATTTATATCTGCATTAACTAGTACTGCTCAATTGGTTGCACCTTAAATAAATAATATTTATTATTATTACCTGCATATTTCATTACAAGCATCTTGTGCTATTTCAACAGCCTTGTGAATTACTGTTAAGGCCTCACTCTTTTCAAGACCACAGTGGTGTAAAAGGCCCCCTAAACTGGCCTAAAAATCAAACACAAGGATTCAAATAATACTTGAAAGTATCAAAAATAATTATTTCCCAAACGAAAGACATTTCTGGCTTACCTGATAAGTGGCGGTTATTACAACATTTGCTCCACTTTGAAGGAAACTGAAAAATGAAAATCACTTTTTCATATACATTTTAGCCTTTAATTTATAGTGCAATTTGTTAGCAGTTCGGTGCAAGAACAACACTAGACCAACATTCTATCAGGGAATCGAGTCTGTTGTTACTGAAAAATCTATGGCGATTTATATACAGACATAACCTTTTATGAACAGATTTGATAGCCTCTGGATTTTCGACAAGAATTCTTGCGCTCCATAGTGGATCGTCCTGAGAAAATAAAATACACACAATAGTATGTCACCATAAATTCACTAGTTCGGTTGACAGGGTCATGCTAAAGGACGTACATTAATATCAAATCCAGCTCTGATTAATTCTGTTGCTAAACCTCCATCTAACACAAGATATTCAGGATAGTATTGTGTACTTGCCATAAATTAAACAAACAGGCCAATTTCGAACAGGCGTGTGATTTATGCGGCTGCAGCAGACTGGAACCAAGTTGGTGATGCATAGAAACGAGGCCCTCTCGTTGCTAAAAACAACAGAAGCGCCTGATCCAAACTTGCAGGCTGGTTTTAGCTCGTCAAATTTCGCTATGGTAAGCTAGTTTTCCGTCTTTCTTTTCTATCAAGTAAATGTGAGATAACTTGATTACATATTTCTATATTGACAGGCTGCTTCAGATGAACGGTATGCGTTTTTGGCGGAATGGTACGACTCTCTGGCTTCACTGACGAGAAAATACCAGCTTCTTTACTATCCCAGTGACTTGTCTGTTGAGATGGTAAGCAAGTTTGTTATACTGTATTTATTGTAAATCATTTTCAATTCAGAGAACTGATTTTGTCTATAACGAAACCCCTGTATGCCCACCAGCTCCTTAAAAAAGGTTACAACTGCATTAAGCTAAGTGTACATACGGTTCTGATCTTGAGTACAACTTTTCAAATTTAGTTGGCGTGATTAATATACAGCCACTTGTCACACCATTCCCGTTCTTATGCAGTCCCTTTATCTACTGTTAAGCAACAGGAAAGAGCAAGAGTCCAAGGAATATGACTGGTTTGAAAGTTGTACTCATACTCATATTATATCTAAAGGTCCCTAATAAGCTTACCATTAAACACGTCCAATCAATCAGCTATATTCCGATCTTTTGAGGTTTGCCAGGTGGTAAATTTGAGTCAAGGGAAAGTAAACTTAGTTTGAGTTAGCTAGGAGTTCTAGTTAACCTGAAGTTCAGGTTAGCTGATAGTAAATGGCTGAAAAAAATGGGGTAAAATCCGGGGGAAATCGGATAATGTTCAAGCTAACAGGTAGCAGGTAGTTTGAGTTAACCGAATTTGAATTAGAATGGTTCTACTGTAGCTTCAAAGTTTCAACCAATCAGATGTATAATAATATCAGTAAAAAACGCATCCCTTGTGATATCATCACCCTAACTTATGGCAGCTGTGTTTTCTTGTAGTTTCATCATGCTTAATGTCAGTCACTGCTTGTGACACAATTTTCTGTTTGCTAGGTTTGATCAGGTCATTCAAACAGGTTAAGACGCTAAAATGACAAACCAGTTCCAATCATGGCCTGCTTGCATTTTGTTTAGTACAAAGTAAGGACGCAAGGCCAATAGCTTAACATCTGCAACCGATGATGAGAGGTTCACTGGTTTTCCGTGTCTTAACAAATCATTGTTATTTTTGCTATTTCTAAATAAAAAATCTTTTGACCTTTCTTCCAGTACGACATCAAGAATCGGCGTCTTTTTCTGAAACGGTCAGTGATAGACGGCCTTCAACTTCATCATCTTTCCATTGGAGCTATTATTCACATTCATTCTCGTCAGGTAATACAACTCATACTAAGTTAACTTAATTCATTATTTTTTTTAATTTTAGTGGTGTGGTTTTACAAAACCTGTGAAACAGGTCTACATTCTATTTCATGGGTGCTGTAAAATCAGTTTATGAAGCCTGTAAATTAATTAGCCTAAAAATGCTTCTTCTTTTTTTTCATTTTGAGGGTGTGTGAGTAAAATGAAAAATTCCATCTTTAATAGACCCACTTCTGACATCCTCTTCTTAGAAATATACATCTAGCACCAGTTATTTAAAGAGCAGATGTAATTAACCAGTGTTTATGCCTATTTGCCAAACTAGTAAAACTGCTGTCAGCTGGATAATGAGTTGTTGCACAAAGCTTGGATTTTAGTGCTATCCACTGGATAAACCTGTTTTCTCAGTGCAGCAAATTAGTAACTGATTGTTTTTACTTTTATTGTTTATGTTTTTACAGTTGACAATAACAGATTATGCTGATCAACGTACTTCAAACCTTCTGAAAAGCGTAAATGAGAAGTGAGTTGTCTTATTTAGTTTTGACAATTAGATATTGATGTGGATTTTTTGAAGTTTTCTTTATTAATGAAAAAAGATTGATTGATTGTTATTTTTACCAGAACACTAGCTATGATAAAGCCAGATGCTGTCTCACAGATGGGTAGGTTATTATTTTACACATTTTTGTTGGAGAGGGTGCTGAATTAAACATTAACACTTTTTACATGTACTTTGTGTAGGGAGTATAATTGACATGATCCATCAGGGAGGCTTCCATATTTGTCAAGCTAAAATGGTCTGGCTCTCAGCGTGAGTTTCTATCCTGTGTATAATAATAATAATAATAATAATAATAATAATAATAATAATAATAATAATAATAATAATAATAATGATCGTTTATTCAACCTTTCTGCAGCATAAACTGAATTACAAGGCGGGTCATTGATTACGTACAAATATATCGGAATTATGACACATAAATATAACTGTTAATGTTAATACATATCACATTTCGCTATTTCAAACAAGATTCTGGTATTTTATGGTATATGTTCATTAAAGACATGTACAGATGTCAAATAACATGTATTCTAACTTCTTTTACTTGCAATTTTACAACCTAGTGATCAGGCCTCAAAGTTTTATGCTGAACACCAAGGAAAACCTTTTTTCAAGTAAGTATGGTGTGCACTATTATAACTATTATTAATTTGTCTAGCCCTGACTCAGGTTTACCTGTCATGTCACATAACTTTCCAGACATGATAACAGTGTTCATGGTTCAAGTTTGGCGGCCCCATCACAATTCAAGTAAATTTTATTCAACTCACGCATTCAAATACTTTACAGAAATGTTAGAATTATTTTCCAAATATTTAAATTACACATACCAGTATAATCATTTTTGCTATGAATACTATTAATTATTATTAATAGCATTCATAGCAAAAATCAAAATAATTCGCAGTTGTTATTAAAGATAGAAAGACAGAGAAAAAGTGAAAAAGGACAAGGAGGAAGAAACACAGTTTACATGAATGTACAATGTTATTTGTGTCATGACAGACAACTACCTCCTGCACACTTACATCACAGTCACTGTATTGGATATTCCTATATTTACTGTATCTTTCAATAATATGTGAAAGCCAAAAGTCAAACCAGAACCAATTACATTTTTTACTGCCATCAAACATTGTAATGCATGTCTCTCAAGAGAAAAAGTATGTTTAGCTCAGTGGTTATGTTTGTACAGGAAGATTGGCAGATTTTAAACCACTTTGTTGCTTTCTTTATTTAATCTATGATCTGTCAGTCACTGTAAGATTGTTCCCTTAACTATAATTACAGCAGAAGAAAATGCCACTCTTAAATTAAGTTTTGAAGTTTAGGGGAAAGGTGCATTAAATAAATATAATTATTATTTTGACTCTTTCCAAGTTACTTGGTGGAGTTTGTCAAAAGTGGTCCAGTTGTTGCCATGGAACTGAAGGGCCCAAATGCTATTGAAAAGTGGCGAACATTGTTAGGACCAACAGACTCAGCTACAGCAAGGAACAAAGCTCCAGTGTCTATCAGAGCCAAGTTTGGCACAGGTAGGGAAATGTTATTTATTTTTTTTTTTTACAGAAATCACATAAATTGAAATCAGCAATTATTAGAATTTCTTGATCTGAAATGACTGATTGTTATATATTTTAATCTCCATTTAGACAATACAAAGAATGCTGCTCATGGCTCAGATTCACCGGCGTCAGCTCAAAGAGTAAGATTCTGTGATGCAGTTTTATCTTATTCATTTTGACAAAATGAAATGGTTTAATTGATATCCAGCTGCATTTCCTCCTCTGATATATTTATTTAATTAATGAACAGCACTTATTGATGGGGAAGAGGTGTTGATCTGTATGTCATTGAGAGTTTTCCAGAAAACAAGTTTATTAAACACTGAAGGCCATTACTAATAGGGTCAGAGGCAACAATTTTTGTGCAGCTTGTCATGCAAAAACTGTTGCATGACAAGTTGTCAGTGATTTTTTGTTGTGCATGTATTCCACCAAAGCAAATCACAAATTTTCATGTTGCAGAAGCAAGGTTTGTTTCTCCTTTTTGTAACGTAGTTGAAAATGTGTTGCATGTCCTGCTAGAATAACAAGGTTCAATAATGTCAATTGGCAATAATATTGGATGAACTAATGTAAAAGATTATTTTTAATCATTTCATCCGCATTACCACCTCATTTGTCATTTATATTAGTTTAAACCGGTTATACTGTTGTATGTAAAATTGAAATCACAGGCACCAAATTGCAGTTTGTTTGGTGTCCCCATTTGGTGAGATAGAGGGTTAATACAGTCAAATAACATGTTTTTTTTTTCTTTTTCTTTCTCTTTCTCTCTGTTACAGGAAGTTGATTTTTTCTTTGGTGGTAAAACATTTAGTGGTAAAAACACTGCTACCTTCTCAGATTGCACATTGTGCATAATTAAACCTCATGCCATTATTGAAGGTAACAGCTATTAAATAAATATATGTCTATATGTTTTGTAATTTTGGCTTGATGAAGGGCAGTGTTAGTTCTGAAATTGGGTAGTAAAATTGCACAGTCATATATCAGTCTTATACTGCATGCATAAGGGTCTAAAAAGGTGAGCTCTACACTTGCACCTGCAATCTTGAGGAGTACCAACTCCCCCCCCCCCCCCCCTCCTGCCATTTATTTTTGGGTCTCAGTTTCTTATAATTGACAACTTACCATATTACATTTACACTTTATATGGCACCAAAATCCAGAAATTCTAAGGCAGTTTACAAAAGTGAGAAAAATTCATGACAAAAACAAGGGTGCTAAAAATAAGTACCAATCAAAGGCTCCTGTGAGCCAACTCGTGAATGCAGATGACACATAGTAATTGAAATTTAGACGGCTACGGAAACTTCCTTGAAATCTAAAAGAAATTATATCTTTGCCCGATTATGTAACGAAAAATAACCATTCTTGTACTATAAAAATGATTGTCAAACTATTCTCTACAGATTGAATAAGATTATTCTGATGCGCCGATTAAAAAAAAATCACATGTTTTTTTTATTCAAAGTTCATAGAAGCACGCCATGTGCAGCTACGTCATGCAAATTCGTGTCCCCGATAGTCCGGGGCCACTGGATTTTGCGATCGGGCTAGTGGATTCTGCCCATCACTTGCCCGATGGGCAAGTGAAGTTTTTTTGGGAATTAAAATTACAAAATTACAGTAGGGCAAGCCGATCTCACAAAGGGAAATCTGTTCAACAAAGTATCGCATTACATTTCATGCCCGACATAAATGCGTGAAATTTTCCCTTTGGGGTTCAGTCCACGCAATCCTCAAGTAAAAGTAATGAACTATGACAAGCTCTTGCTAAATAAGAATTATTTATCGACCGCGTCCTTTTGCTTTCCCATAAATTACCAGTTGTAAATTTCGAAAATGAAACATTTTTCCCTTTGAAACCTCTATGAAAGCTGACAAGATCTTAAAGTGTTCATTTCACCAGAAATTTGCATAATGTTGTTTACGACGTTAATGATGCGTGACATGGCACGTTCCGCTTTCGCGTGAAAACTGACAAATTAAATTATTTTTGATTAAATTATTTTTAATTCTTAAAAGAAACCGCACTTTGCAGAAAAAACGAAAAAAACCTATAACTGCTCAGATTCAACGAAAAATCTCCATTCTTACACTAAAATGATTGTCAAATTATTCTCTACAGAATGAAATTATGAGAGAATTCTGACGCGTCGTGAAAAAAATTTTCACGTTTTTTTTTTTCACTAATTGAGTTTACGACCCCGGACTTTCTGAAAAACTGAAAAAACTTGTAACTTTGCTCAGATTGAACGAAAAATCTCCATTCTTGCACTAAATGATCGTCAAATTATTTCCTTACATATTGAATAAGAATTTCCTGATGCGCCGTGAACAACAAATGTTCACGTGTTTTTTCCACTAATTGAATTTAAAACTCATTCACTGCGCACGCCCGAAAGTTAACGACAAAACCGACCGACCGACCGACCAACTAACCAACCAAGTCCACAGTCAACTATCACTATAACTCGTTCATTGCGCTACGCGCATTCACGAGTTAAAAAGTGTCTAACTACATATTCACTAGTGGAAAATTGTGGGAACTTCAGGTAGAACACAGATTAAGTACATTATTTAGGAAAATGATCAGTGTCTCAAAAAATGAAAAAAATGCATTTGTCTAGCATATCTAGCCTCCACAGGGAGTAAATTAGAATGGCTGAATTATAATCACTCCTTTAGGTCTCACTGGAAAAATCATCTCAGCCATAACCAGCAAGGGTTTTGAAGTTTCTGCTCTTCAGATGGTAAGTTTATGAGATTGTGCCACAAAACATTGTCGTAGCAACAAGGTGGTTGTATTTATGGAGTGGAGTTCCACAGTAGTAAATTCATTTCTTTAATATACTGCAGCTTAATAATACATGTATGACTATGTTAGTTGATTTTTCCCCCTCCAATGCATCATGTTTCTACACACTCAGGATTCTGCATGGCTATGGCTCCCATAGGG
This sequence comes from Pavona decussata, assembly GCF_977016875.1. Classification (NCBI taxonomy): domain Eukaryota; kingdom Metazoa; phylum Cnidaria; class Anthozoa; order Scleractinia; family Agariciidae; genus Pavona; species Pavona decussata. The sequence goes on along the minus strand of NW_028145860.1, from coordinate 6,615,382 downwards.
GACTCCCATAATGATAGTTTCTAAGGGTGTTTTTGTACCTCTTAAAAGTAAAAAAATTGTGGTTTGGTACCAGTTAAGGTGTTTAAATCCAAGAAAACCATCATGTGATATCTGAAGAAATGTGACAGGAATTGTGAACCACTCGTCAAAATTGGTTTCTCTTAGTGGTGAAAATGAACTTGAACCTTGCCAACAAAACGAGGAACTTCTTATACCTCTTCTAAAGGGGTTTGTTTCAAAATTTCTGATAAATATCCCATCACTTTTGCATAAGTCTCACCTTCTCCCTGAGAGAATAGAGGAACAGCTTGCATTACTACAGCTGATTGTGGCTGTTTTAGGTGAAGAAATTCATTGTCTCAACTCCTTGTTCCTTTTGTTAACAACGAGCACAAGGTTACCGAGTGTAAATTAATTTTTTGATTACATGTTTAGTTCCATCTTGAAAGAGCCAATGCAGAAGAATTTCATGAAGTGTACAAAGGTGTTGTAAATGAATACAAGGTCAGTGAAATCAGTATTGTTGAGGCCTTTCCTTTAGTACTAATATGTTGAGTGGTTACTTGTAAGATGTTTAACTGTAATATTCTTAATACTTTTAGTTACCTTTGTAGTTTACAAGAAAATTATGTTTTTTGTTAGCTTGTTTGAGGCCCTCATCTAAGGCAGTTGATGCAGTACAAAGATAAAAAAAACAAACCAGAGTACTGGATGTAGTACATAATAATATTACAGTGTAAAGTTAATACTGGCTAATAACATACCCCTCTGCAACTCAGTTCTAATAATGCAATTTGAGTTTGTTGTTTATGGAGTCCTCACATCAACCTCGATTTAGTCCTGACTAGGTTTGGTTAGCTTTGTGTTTCAAGGTTTTTATTTTGATTATTTTTTGTTTCCTTTCAGAGTATGGTTGAAGAACTGTGCTGTGGCCCATGTCTGGCTATGGAGATCAGAGCTCCTGATGCTCCTGTCACATTCAGGGACTTTGTTGGTCCAGCTGATCCTGTAAGCTGTCTAGAAAAGGGAGGGGAGATAAGGGAAGAATTGCACAAAGTGGCCTGTGTGGGCACTTTGTCAGTATATTAGATGAGAGCTTCTTCATTTATTTATGCAAGTTCAAGTTTCAAGTTTCAAGTTTATTAAGTTTTCCAAAAAGTTACTGACAATGAACACCGTCTGCAAATAGCAAGCTAATCTAGGCAGGCAGTGTTAAGGACATACATACACGAATTACTAATTGAAGGCGTTATAAAATGCAATGCAAAGTCTTTGAAACTTAATCACTCATTTAACCCAAACAAAAACGAACATTGGATCGAATGGTCAATTGCTTGTTCAGGCATTAAACAAGACATATTGAAAGCAATAGTTATGAACATTTTGAGGTGTCCGGCATCATTGCCAATATTAAAAGCTTACTGAGTGGATTATTTCATTGGCATTCCTATGCAACAAAAATTTGTGATCCTTTTCAGTCTTGTGCAGTATTTTATGTATCCATTCTTGTAAAATTCCTGCAGTTTCTTTTTCAGTTTTCAACTATTTATTTGTTTAACGTTTCTTTTCTGACGTTTCTGTACATGAAAACGTCTATCAACACTAACGACTTTGTGTTTTCCACACCAGGAAATCGCTCGCCATCTTCGGCCAGGAACATTAAGAGCGTTGTTTGGCAAAGATAAGATCAGGAACGCAGTGCATTGCACTGATCTACCTGAGGATGGACTTATCGAGGTTGGTGCTCCACCTTTTTGTAGTTGTTATATGTTGATTGACTAGTTGAAACGGATTGCAGGCCAACATAAAGTTTTAGAGGAAATCAAAAATTATGTAGAAAAGGCTTAAGCAACGGCTAAACGATGTTTGACCAACAGTTTTGTTGGCCGTAAAAACGTTCCAATGTTATTGTATAACAACGTTGGACGTGTGTAGGCTAAACGTTATTTTACGTCACTCTATAAACATTCATCAGACAAAAAAAGTTATCCATGTCTTCTACACCCCAAAAAATGTTTGTCGATCATCATCTAACATTGGGTACTCAACTTATTGTCAGTGAACCAACAAATGTTGTACAATAATTTTAGAACGTTAAGCCGCAGCTTAAATATTTTACCTTCGGCCAAACGTTGTGGTCAACTTTTAGCAGTGTGGAAGTGATTGTTTGATGACGTTTAGCACTTTCTGGCAACTTATCTAACGTTAAACAATAACAATTGTTGTATTTAATTTTTGATGTGGTGTACATACGTTTTTAGAATGATAAACCGGGCTCTAGTCAAGCGGTGATGGTGTACCGGCCAGTAAGGTCACAATAACAACAGGTTTTCTTGACTGCAGTAGGTAACCAATCAAAATACTGCATGTGCGTTCTTATCGTTCAGTAGTCTAGTCAGTGTATAATGTGCAACTGCTGCTTAGCAATGTTTCTGACCAAAACTGCAGACTCTATTAGAATTTTTTGTCCACCATGTGCTTCAGAAATTGATCCTGACTCTGTTATGGCTATTCTGTTGTATTTTCAGGTGCAGTACTTTTTCAAAGTCTTGGATCATTAACAACAGTAAACATCTTTCATACCCAGCCTGGAAAGCGGAACAATCCGTGTTTAATAAGTTATCACAATTTTATGTATAAATAGTTTGTTTGTTTTTTTAATATGTGAATCACATGTATATAGACAAGTCTTCATAAAAGATGTGAATTAAAAACTTTGTAATCGCCACTTACGAATGATCACAATGAACCAGCGATGTGGAAAGAGTGGACTTCAGAATATGTTCTCTGTCTTGTACCCAAAAGGGCGCATCGATTTGTATAATAAAGATCTTATTCTTGTAGGTTAATTTTGTTCCCAAACGTAGGACCTCCCAGTGGCCGGAGCTAAAAGTGCCTTTCAAACAACTAAGTTTTACCTGTACAATTTTCTGTTCAACTGGTAGAACAAAAATGTTAAGTGAATGCGCTCACCAGCAATTTACTTCCCCCTTCTGTATCTCGAAAGGTCGCAAGAAACACGAACGATCCAACCAATAACAAGGCAAAGAACTTCAGGTGCTCCGTCAGTCGGTTGAGAAACGAATGTTTGGTTTTATCAACAGAGTTAGTAAGGTAATTTAGCCATCCCAAAGAGGAATTCAAATGCTGACGTTTCGAGCGTTAGCCCTTCTTGAGAGCGAGTCGAAAAATTGATAAAATCAAACATTCAAACCCATCAGAACCCAGGCAAGAGCATGCAACCGGTGCCGAGAAAATAGCATGTTGTTGACTGGCTAAGGCATCAACTGAAAGAGTTGCGTCTATCTTGTTACATGATTGTGCAAACAGTTCTTTTTTGTGGTCTGATTCTAGGCAAGTCATGTTGGTTTGTTAAGGTATTTGTTTGACATACATGGTCACGCGTACTAAACAAAGATTTTGTTCTGGGAGTGCAGTCGATCCCTGCTTAATACAGACCTCTCATTATTACGGGCAGTTTTCTCAGTGGCTCCCGCCCTATAAATTTTCCTTAGTTAAATCAACCTTCTTAAAATAACAGGGTTTGATGGTACAAGTAATCCAAAGTGAAAAGCCAGTCACAGGCCCTCTAACAGTATCGCGTTCATATCAGCCGATACTGAAGCTACCCATGTACAATCAGAGGTTCGCTACCTGTGCCAGTGCAACACCATAAATATCTGGGATTGAAACTGTCTATTGGACCTCAAGTGGAACACTCTGTCACCGGCTGGCATTATCAGCAAGGCTAACCGCTCCCTGGGATTTATTAGAAGGAACCTGCGTCAATGTATAGAGAGAAATAAAAATGCCTACTACTCGTTAGAAGACCCCATCTTAAAAATGTGAGTAGTGTAGGGGATCCGTATACACAAGCAAATTAATGGACAAGTTCAACAAGTGGATTTATACTACTGCAAATTACAATAAATTACGACATATTAAGGATGAGATGTGTGTAAAAAGTCGTGTCAGGGGGATAAATGAACAACAAAGGAGTGCAACAATGAGCCACTTGTTTTGTTAAACGTTGTTCAGTACCGCACACCGGGGTCTGTGACCCACCTCTAAAACGAGCTAAAGTGGTCCTCCCTGGAACGTCCGTCGGAAGGAAGCCTGGCTCATCACCTTTTACAACAACTTTATTCTTTGATTTATACTTGATACATTGATACATTGGACTGGCCCGCAAATAGCCAAGCTAATCTAGGAGGGCCCGCCAGTCAAAGATTGATATTATGAAGCCTTTTATAAAGCTGTTAATGGGAAGATAGCCCCTCAGATTCCTGAACATGTTATACCGAAGCAGAAAATAACTAGGCAATACGATCCCAAGGGATTCACACAATTAACCCCTGCGAGTAATACCTACAATTTCAGTTTTTATGCCAGAACTACCAGAGTGGAACTCATTTCCGGCTGAAGTAACAGTCCAACCAAATGTCGGTGAGTCTCAGTGAGGCATTCAAGACTCTTCTCAATTCTTTTTTCATTCAGACAGTGATTTTAGTTCTTTATTTTCCTTTTATATTTGAGGCTGATGGGTGTATCCCATTACAAATTATCCTTGTAGATGTAGATGGAAAAATGACGCTGATATTGTCTGTTTCTTTGTTTTTCAGTCGACGTTCTGAAATTAGGTATATAGGTATCTTTTAAATAGTTCTCCAGAGCCCCTAATTATGGTCTTTGTCAATAATGGGCTTTTGAAAAGAGGTTCCTCGTGTTACGTCATAAGGTCCATTACCAAATAGGGAAAAGAGAAACGAGAAACACCTGAACTTGCAGGGGCGCCATAACAAACACTGAGGAACGAAGTAAAAGTGATATTTTAGCAGGAAGAATTCTGCTAAAAACACCATGCAGCGTTTTTAAAACAAGTAAATGTTAAGGTAGGTAGATATTACTTCGTTATTGGTGGTGTAGCATCTTTTAAACACATTGCGGGTCTGCTGGAAACTGAAAGTCAGTCTATCAGCTGCTGGAAAATGCCCGAAAGGAACGTACTTAATAACCTGAAGTAAGCTTTCAATTCAATTCCTCGTGGGCGATCATGAAGCAATGGAGTTAACGAGAATCTTCCCACAGTAAAACTGCTCAGAAAGTTGTCCAGTGTCCTGTTGTTGCTGCGTTACAAATACAAGAACGATTGGATTGCGTCTAAACTTGCGACATGGTGGACGATACTGTAAATGCATGAAGAGAAATTTTACGTTCTCTGATGTGGGTCTTTTGACGTTTGTGTTTTTCCTTATTCATATATTTACAGAATACAACGTATAAATATTCGTTGCCAGCTTCCGTACCCTTTCTTTTTCATATTAAATACGTATAAAACCAGCAACAAGAATACGAGGAAGTTCATTTAATTTGTTAAAGTATAGTTAAGGCTGAAGAAATACAGAAACAGCACTGTTGTTCTTTGAATCAATTGGTTTTCACCTATGTTTGTTTTAATTCTGTTGACTCTGGTCCTTGTGATTGGAAGTCTTTGCTTATAAAGTTCGCGTGATTTTCTCGTGCTGACGCGCGTGTTCGTCGTTTGTTTGCCAAACTGGCATGACAAGATGAAATGTGAAACATTTTATTGCATCACTGCGGACGTGACATTCAGCACAAGTATCCAGTGTTATTTTTTTGATCGAAGTAAGTAAGATTATCATCATGGTATGATAGCGAGCAGTTGGTTTTTTCACAAAAAAGTATGTACGTGTGTATGTATGTATGTACTGTAGCTAGTAAGGTGAGATTTGAACTGTTTCGTGTTACTATAACAGTAAAATGTGTATATTATGATATCACAATAATAATTTTCTTGACACATTTTCTTGTTTCAGTTAAATTCATACCATGAAAGCGCAAAGCCTGTGGATTCCTAAGGGAATATTGTTCCTGTGGTTGTGTATTACAGTTGGTTATTGTTACAGAGATGATCCAAATGAAGTTTGTGTGGTAAGCTGGTTATGATAATCATTTGTAGAGTCACAGTGTTCAAAGAAGACTTTGAAAGCTCCCTTTCTGTAAATCTTTACAAGTATCTTTTTTTCCCAAAGCTACTATTAATAATAATTACGGGGGACGCCCTGAGGGGCATACCGTGTCTAAAAACGGGTCGATTTTTTTTTTTTTTCTCTCTCTCTCTTCGTAGTAGCCACAAATCTGTACATTCATTAAACTCTCTCCTCTCCTTCTCGGGAAGTATTGTTCTGATTGTCTTCAACAGAAGCAGGCCAATCAAAATCCATTCTTGTCGCTTATTTTGCGAGGGAGGGGACCCACTCACCCCTACCTGTGTGACGTCAATGCATCATTTGATTTATTCATTAAAACCGGATTAAATTGTAGCGCCATATTGTTAACATGTTGTGGACTCAAGTGTGCCGTTTTCAAACGGAAATTTCACCATTTTGAAGCGGTAAATCGAAAGAATAACTTCTAAGAAGCACTCGACATCTAAAACGGTGGAAATTGGAGAGTTCCTGGCAAAGGAATCGTGCTTTCTTTGACAGTCCCGAACCACGATGGGAGACTTAAAAGAGGTCATTGAGAAGGTTACGTTATCGTAATGGAATTTCCAAAATTTCCGGTGAGACCCTTAGTAGTGTAACACAAGGGAAACAACATAACGTGATCTTCATGACTCAAAATATTCCATTAGCAAGGATAGTGTTATCAATCGGTGAAGCATACAGTTGGAATAAATGAATTAGCCACAGCATCTCGCGTAAATGCCAGTATAGGCATCTTGTTTACTATACTATTTACTTTAGGAAAGTTTTTCCATAGAATTAAATACCACATTAAGACATTTTGTACATTAGAAATATTAGACGTAAATATGTTAATGTAATTTTCGTTTTTTTTTTTTTTTATTCAGTATTTTATGGTGCAATGAAATTTTTTTGCTATAATTGTAAAGCGCGATTGGACATCGCTGTAAATCGCGCTATATAAATAAAGTATTATTATTATTATTATTATTATTATTATTATTATTATTATTATTATTATAAATTATTTCTTATATAACTTAGTTGAAGGATCTAGTTGTAAAATTGTCTGTAGTTTAGCTCTTAATAATTATTGTGACAGAGTTTCAAGTTTACGAATATCCTTCAGCTAGGGCATTCCAGTCTCTTGCAGCTGAACATTTTGTTAAGGTTTACTGGCCCAGCTGAGTTTTAGTGGCTATTATGTACATGTAAAAGGGATGCATCTCTTTAGGGGGAAGAGTGCATTTACGATCTTTTCTTGTTTATTATTTTTTTGACTTGTTGTTTATTTTTTTTTTCTTCTTACAGCTGCTAAACAATACCATTTTGTTTGACTGCTATGATTATGGATGGGCAAACTTTGGTACTAGGATTGAGTCTGGAACGCATATACAGGTAAAGTTACTGGAGGTTTCATGTAATATATCAAAAACGAGGGCGAGTGCTTTATCACGGGTTCCAAATACTGAGAAACAGATGAAAGCACGAGGCCGCAGGCCGAGTGCTTTCATCTGTTTCGAGGTATTTGGAACCCGTGATAAAGCACGAAGCCCAAGTTTTTGACATGTCTTCTCAAATGAAACAATAAGAAGTTAATCTCATTAAAATGCAAATGTTTGATCTCAGATGAAAAACATGTTTCATCTCAGATGAAAACCTGGTGGTGTTTCATCTGGTGTTTCATTGGGGTATCAAGATTCATCCACCTGACCGAAATGGAGGTCATTTATTGGCTTTTGACTGCATGAATTATTAATGAGTTTGAGAATAAGATTTGAACAAGCAGGCAAGAGAGTTAATAATAATAATAATAATAATAATAATAATAATAATAATAATAGCTTTATTGGTACGTCCAATCAAAATGGGTTTTCACATACCAATAGGCCTTACCACGGTTTTCGACGCCATTTTGACGAGTAGGCAAACACTTCTGAAATAACAGTGTTTGTATGGAAATCCGATGTCAAATAATTTTCAAAAAACATCGCATCTGAAAAATTCATGAATTAGAAACTTTTGGCACTAGGAAAACGATTTTAAGTAAAAAAAATTGAGGGATGTAGCTGTGCCAGAAAGCGTCCAGTCGTGTTTTGAACTTTCCATACATTTGTCTGTATAGCGAATAAGCCGTGAACTGCTACTAAAAATAGTTCACGGGAAAAAATACAGGGAAATGTATGGAAAGTTCAAAACACGACTTGGCGCTTTCTGGCACAGCTAGATCCCTCCAATTTTTTTCTTAAAATCCTTTCCCTAGTTCCAAAAGTTTCCAATTCATGAATTTTTCAGAAGCTATGTTTTATGAAAATTATTTGACATCGGATTCCCATACAAACACTGTTATTTCAGGCGAGTTTGTCTACCTGTCAAAATGGCGTCGAAAACCGTGATAAGGCCTATTAAAGTTGGTGACAAGAGTTGACTTTGAGTGTGTTGTTTTATTGAAAAAGTTGGTTGAGATGTTAAAGTTGTGTTTACAGATGGTTAATTTGCCCAGTGCCCGGGTGCCCAGTGCCAGGGTGTATCCCTTGACACCCTGAGCAATGCACTTTCAAAAGTGATGTCTCTTGTAATAAAAAAATAGCAATAATTATGTTGAAGTGTGTGGCAAAATAAATGGTTGGTTGGTTGCTGATTTTGTTTGATATTAATTGCATAGTACTCCCCTGTGTGTCTGTTTATGACGCTGCACAAGATGGTTTTATTTTTTGAGCTTGTATGTGGATTGCTGAAATGTTACCATTCAATCAAACACAATCCTATGTTGAGTAGTTCTCGTGTTGCTAGTTACTGTTAAAATTTATACAACAGCTGCTCCTCTTGACATTACTATAAGAAGATTTATTTGAGTGAAAAGTGTGAGTAATCAAAACAACAAAAACCCAACAGTGTGTAGCCTGATGTTTGTCACTTTAACCTGTAGCTCAGTGGTTGAGCATCCAAACTAGTTATAATATTGGAAGGTCATAGGTTTCCCTCCTGTTAGGATAACTAAGATTGTGTGGTTCCAGAAAATATCCATACCCCTCCCACGGAAGACATTTTTATTTTAACCCCCCCACCCCCTCGGAATTTCCGTTCCAGAGGGTTTATGATGACCCCCCCACCCCTCCGGAATTTCCCGGTTTTTAGACACCTCTTCCATGAAACCCTCGGAAGTTCAAAATCCATTTAGACTAAGAAAATTGACTACTCACACTATTACGATCAATTTTTTTATTATTGAAGCAACGTCGACAACTCTAGTTCAGCTATTTACAACACTGCGCTATTTTACTTGTTTATCCTTTTGCTTAAACTATATCCGGAAAAAATTGGATAGAACTCTAAAATGGTCAATTTTTTTTTCGTCAAAAGACACGGTCGTATTCTTTGTTGTTGCGTAGTTTATGTCTATAACTTTCTCGAGCGCTTAAGAAATTATCTCTATCACGTTACAACTTTTCTTTTTCACCTAAAATTACGACGGCCTTGCAAATTCCATTTTTGTAATGACCTCTGCAGAAAAACGTTTGCTTATTAAATACCGCGAAGAAACGGCTATGAATATAAGTTGCACATTGAATATACGATGCTGGGTTTTTTATTTATCAAGTAGAATTTGAAGAACTTTGAAAACCCAGTCGAAAACTGGCTGCATGCACAAGAATTAATATTATAAGCTGCCTTTGAGAACAGTTTCAAAAGGTTCTCCCTTCAAAACTTCAAAATTAATTAGTCCGGCCGTGGCAATTGCGTCTCGGCACTTAATACAAATAGTTATCTCTGCACCGAGTTCGTGAATGAAATGAATTCGAGAAAGAAAAAAGTTTGTGTTTTTGACGTTTTATGTCACGTTTTTATCAAATAAACGTGGCTGTTTCACGTCCCATGGGATTCAATCTTGAACAAAATTTGCATACATCGAAAAAGTTGTGCATTTGATTCAGTGACTGCAATCATAGTTAATAAAAGGCAATGGTTATGAAGCTTGACAAACTCCTTTGTTATATGTTTTTGTTAGCGTTTTTGGCCTTGACCGTGCACAAACTACAATAGATTTTGAAATGTGTTGGAGCAACTGACCAATAGAAACGTTCCTGCTAAGATATTCAGCTGTGGTCTGAACAGTTAAAACAAAGGATTGTGCACGGTCGCGGCCCTTCCAACATAAACTGCAGCACCATTGTTTTCATGGCAAAGTTTCATAACCAGTCCCTCAATTAACTATGCTGCAATGTACATCAATATTCACTGGATGGAAAGATCTCTGCAGAATCTTTTCTCTTTCTTCCAGAAATCTTTTTTGTGAAAGATTGCATTGAAGAAATTACACGTTTTTTGGCCGCAGAAAAATAATTTTCCGTGGGAAATAAATAAATAAGCGCGCTTGCAGGCCCGTTGTACATTTCGCCGTGTCAGAAATAGATTTCAACCGCAAACTAACCTGTGGAAATGCGAAAGGCCATGCTCATCAAAAAAGTCGCTTTGTTCAGAAACCTTTTAATCTCACTCATTTGATGCTACAATACAAGTAAAGAGGGCTTTTATTTATTTCAAACCTCAATTTTCAAACGATTGTGAAGTCACAGCCATGCTCGGCATGATATGAGGCTGATTGATATGATCGCGCCGCGAAGTCGAACTTCAAAGAAAAAAAACCTGTCACGCCGCCGTTACTTTCGCTTATCAGAAGGATTAACCAGACAACACTTCTACCAATATGACTTTTTCCAGAATGATTCATCGTTTTCACTGCTTTTGTTTCAAAACAACGCATGTAAATTTGTTTTTGTGCTTCAGATCGATCGTGTGTTGCTTTCAATGTTTTGTACATGGTTCGTGACCCTTTGGAAAACTAGTTCCCCACGAAACCCCCCTACCTCTCGGAAATTACTGCCCTTTAACCCCCCCTCCCCCTCGGAATTTCCAATGGTCTTCCGTGGGGGGGGGGGGGGGTATGGATATTTTCTGGAACCACACATTTTCGTTTTCTGAGTATACCAGTGCATTTGTCACTAATTGAAAAGTTGCATTTGCCAGCAATGTTCCTATTGGCAACCTGTTTGACGGGTCTTTTTATATTGTTTTAGGGTGTTGTAGTCTTGGCAGAGCCATGGAGCCCAAGTACGCTTGACGGCCATCGTACACCTAATGAAGCATGTAGTGCAGTAAAACCACAAAGTAGCTACAACAGTTCAGGATACAGTGGCAAGTGGTTTCTTCTTATTGATGCTCAAGGTTGTGAATTTGATACTAAGGTAGGTTACGCTGTAGCTTGATGTATGTTGAATCAAAGCAAATTTGAGCTACATGTAAGTAATGCAACAGTCAGCTGCATAGGTTCTGATTGTGGTCAATAATCTGTTACTCTTGATTTCCCTGACACTGACAACCAGTGAAGTCAGTCAAGAGCATTGTTTTACTTCTAAATTTACATGTATCCATAGATTACGAAGTAGTTAAACCAGCTTTTTACAGGGTTTATGAAATAATAATATAAGCTAGTTTTAAGTAAAGTCAGTGCAATCACCTTTATTTTTTAGACTGTGTTGGTTTGTTGTCCTTGTTGTCTGTACCGCATCCAAATTGCAATAATTCACCCAACAATGGCTTAGATGTGGATAATATTATTATGGAGTCTATTGTTGTTGTGAATCAAGTCTATCTAGCCTAGCATTCATTTAAGTAGTAATATGTACTTGTAAACCTTGCATTTCATGTTTAAAACATACCAGGTTGTTGTATCTGTAGAACAGGGTATATTTTCATGTTTGCCACTGTCAAAAATAGGCTGTTATGGCTACAGAAGGAGGTTTTGATGCTGCTATAATCAGGAGTTTAGATTCAAATGAAGTTCAAACAATTGGTGGGGACTCAGATTCAGGCAAGTATTCATAGCAAAATTTATTTATGAATAAAAGATGTTGTTGTTGTTGTTTTTTATTGTTATTTGAATGGGTGTGAATAAGTGAACTTGAACTTGATTTAAATTTATAACAGTGCTCCAAAATGTTTTTAAAACAATGGATGTTTCCATATAAGATGCCAGGCAACCATTCCCAAAACTCCGGTTGCTAAAGTGACTGCCTGGAACCCACCACCTTGTCTTGACTCTTTGCCGAAATGTTGAGATAAAAGAGCTTGAGAGAATGAGGGTTTTAAAAATGGTAACTTTTCAACATAAAATGGGTTGGAAAGCCTTTGACTAAGGGTTGTTAAGAATATCAGAGTCTAATTTCTTTTAGAGACATTGTTGATTGAACAGGGTTATCTACATTGAACATTCACAGTTTAAGTGCTCCTATACACTGTTAGTAGTAAGTTTAAAACTTCATTTTGAATTACTTGTTTGTTTGTTCTTTTGTCAGCAGTTACCATTCCGGTGGTGTATGTCGGAAAGGTAAGGGAACACGTTGAAAATTGCAGCAGAAAATATAAACAGGAACAACTGCATGACTACACTCCTAGTAAATGAGAGGTCCTAAAACTTCATAGAAAGAACTTTGTATGCCTAAATAGCAACATTAGCAAGACTTAAGTATGATTTAAAAGAGAAGAGAGAGATTCATCAAATTTATTATTTATTATAGCCTCATTTATTTGACATTTTTACTATCAAGTTTTAAACTGTCAAAATAGCCAGCTTTTTTTTTTAGATCTATGTACTTGTTAACTGCTTGAAACATTAACTTTTTGATATGCATTTGTCTTTAGAGAACTGGTGTTGTCTTGGAAAATAATGATTTTAAAAGCAATACGTAAGTCACTTTGAATAATGTTTTAATGGTTTTCATTGTTCTTGATTTAAGTTAGTTGCTGTAACCTGGTGAAAGAAAAGAGTGTACTTTTGTTCCACAAACAATCCTGCTTTTTTTGTGGTCACTGATAAGATACATGTACAGTGCTTATATTTCTTTGAAACCAATAGCTTAACGAAAATTAATGGGCCTTTTTTAAGTCCATGGACTTGTCTATTCCACAACTACAAAAGCTAAAGACATTAATTTTACAACATGCTTAAACAGTTCATATACCGTAGAATAGTTGTCATTATAAAGCAATCTAAACATTTGGTGTTTTTATTCTTACAGTCATAGCAGAATCATAATCAATGCACAGGAATTCCCTCCATTATGGGACTATGAATTCTACATGATTCCCTTTGCTATCATTGTGGGAATTTGCTTTATCTTAATGGCAATGTTTATGGTAAGTGTTTCATTCATTAATTAAGTTGTTAAACCTGAGTGACCTTTCAAAGGGCATTGTTGTAAGTAATACATTCAGGAGAGTCACATTCAATTATAGGATTTCTTCAAACAACTAGTGTACAATAAAGGCTCAAAAATGTTACTTGATTGTTACTTTAATCTTGCCTGCTTTTTGTCATTGTGTTTGGAATTTACAGATAAGTCGTTACTACAGGCATTACTTAGAGCAGCGACGTAACAGGCTGTCACCAACAAATCTGAAAAAGATTCCTACAAAAAAGTTTAAAAAAGGTCAGTTTCAGCATGAATGTTATTATCTGGTCTGCATTTTAACACAATGGTTCATGTACCTCTGAAGCAAAGGGGAACCATTTAGTTATTGGATGTGTTTACAACACACTGTCCATGTTGTGGTTTAATATATTTTGCTTGTGGTTTGAAAGTCCTTAGTGTAGCATCATTACAATAAATTATTATCTGGAGCAATATTTGTTAAAAAAAAAGTCAAACTGGTTTCACTGATTTTAGACCAAAATCAAATTTGACCACAGTGAATGTGTGTGTGGTGTTACAACTTCACCTAGTGCAATGATGTTTTATCACTCAAATTAGTTGTTCTGACTCCTGTTTGTTACTATTGGGCAAAATTTGTTTTATTTGGAGGTTTGATCAGGTTTGTTTTGAGTGGTAGGGCAATAAACAAGTACAGTCAACTCCCTTTATTGCAGACACCCTTGGAACTGCGAGTTAGTGTCCTTAAATGTGAGAGTCCGTAATAGCGAAAATTAATTCAGTCAAATGTCTGTACTCTATTTTTGCTGTGGATTTAGCTTCTGTCCGTATTATCAGGGTGTCCATAATAGCAAGGTGTCCGCAGGCCAAGAGTTTACTTTTAGTAGTAAATAAAAAAAGATCAAAGCAGGCAGGTGAAAGCACTTCACAGGCTGTACATTTTCCAGGTTTGCATTGGCAGTATGTGGCCATCACTGAAATCCCTGTTGATCACTTGATAAATTCCTATCTAGGTGATGATTACTATGATGTTTGTGCCATATGTTTGGAGGAATATAAAGATGGTGAAAGACTACGAATACTTCCGTGTGAGCATGGTAGGTCCTAACTGTATCCTTCTACAATGGAAAATGGTTTAAGTACCAGGTCATGAATATTTTTGTTTTGACTATGTTTGAGAAATGTTTTGAGTAGTTTGAATGTCATAGAGGTTTGTTGACTGATTGTTTGGTTGTTGTTTGGGTATAAGTGATGATTTAGTCTTGGAGACAGGAGACATGGCCTCATGGTCCTGGTATTACACCTTGTAACATCCAGTGAGGGGACACCAAATCATTGTCATAACCACATGTCAACACTAAATTTGTCACATAAAGGGTGACATACCGCAACAGGAAACTGATCCTTTGTCCTTACTTAATTTTAACCATCGGTGGTTTAAGTTACTGTACCAGGTCATGAATTTTTTATTTTGACTATGTTTGAGAAATGTTTTGAGTAGTTTGAATGTCATAGAGGTTTGTTGACTGATTGTTTGGTTGTTGTTTGAAGCATATCACTGCAAGTGTGTGGACCCATGGTTGACAGAAGGAAAGCGCACCTGCCCAGTATGCAAACGACCTGTATTAAACGACAAAAGACGAAGGAACAGAGCTCACAGAACTGATGGACAATCAGAAGAAACAACTCAGGATGCTGATGAAACAACTCCTCTTATTGCGTCAACTTCTGCTAGTGTAGCCTCCAACTCTCTGACAGTTTAATTCAGTCTTGTTTTGGTAGCTTGAAAGAATAAGCAGCCCTCTACAGTGTAGGACTACCAGGATTCATAAGAAAGATGTTCCTGTTATCTCCTTACATGAATCAAGCTTCAGATCAAAGTCCTTTCACTTTCTGATCCCTTTAGACTCTGTACTTCTAATAATTAAACATGATGTAGCAACAGTGGTCCTGTTTTCATGTGTTAGTGTCTTTCACAGGTTGCAAAAAATTTTCAATCCTGCTAAAAATGCTACCATGAATTATTTATTCTTAGGTTTTGTAAGTCTTTTTGCTAGACCATGTTCACAAGTGTAGGTATCATAAGCTGGTTTTTTGCTTTATTGTCATTCATAGTCTTATTAGTGTATTAGGAAAAGGTATCTTGTTTACCAGATATGTACATGTATTTTAGGCATGCAGATATTTCATATTAAAACATAATAATTATTGTGGCAGATCAAACTTTTTTCATATTCTCTGTAATGTAAGTCTACGTGGACCAGTGTGCAAGAATAACTTGATGACTAATTTAATTGTTATCCATTGTTGTTATTACAAGTAAGCTGAACTTTGATCACTCTTGGATTGTTCAGTGCGAAAAGTAATATCCATGACCTCATTGTGTCCTGTAAAACTGAGGTGTATTTTTGTTGCTTGTTCATTTTCCTTTTAATGAAATCTTGAAATTTAGGGTTTTATTACCAGATACTAACTGAAATGTACATAGTCAAGGGCTGCCAAGAAAGTTGAAGCTCAAAGGTTTCCATAAAATCCTGCTTAAGATACATTTAGTAAATTTTAGAAGGATGCTGGAGGGTCCTATATTGGAAGGGGCTAATTTGAGAGAATTCGAACTCAGATGGTTCAGATCGAAAAACCTTAACCGGGGCTCTGAACAAAATGAAATAAAAGTTCCATTGTAGAACTTGCAATGAAAATGTAGTAAAATAGATATATTGTGCATAACCTTTAGTGAAGATAACTTGGTCTAAAAGACTTTTTTTCATCTTTCATTTTGACTTATGTATCTACGTCAGTAAGATATACGCATCAGACAGTGAACGTAATACAACTGGATTAGATTCTAGAAGGTTTAACTTTGTAGTGTATGCCTAGTGCCACCTGGGTGTTCCTTTTTTCATAAATAATACTGAATGCAGATTTAATTTTGGGTGACATTTTAGACTTTTCCATTTGCCTCACCAAGTAGTAAAAATAGTAACTTAGGTTGAGCTCTTTTACTGGTGTAAATTACTGTTAGCTGTTGCTGTAGGAGTAAAAATATTTAAAAAGGGATTGAAATTCTGATTGTAAATAGTAAGAACCAATATCAACCAATAAACTTGTTAGTGTTTTATTGGTATCAGGAGTAAGATATGTGTGAGGATGCACAAATGACAGCTATGAATGATTGCATAACGTGTAAGCATGTCATGTGACCCATATATCGAAGTACTTTTTTATGGGATGAGAACCAACCTAGGTAGAGGTTTTGAGGCAAGTGGCCAAATTATGGCAAGGGTCATTCCTGCATGAAAGATACAGTGGAACCTCGATTTAACGAAGTAGCTGGGGACCGGCCAAATTTGTCTGTTAAATCGAGGGTTCGTTATATCAAAAACCTCCGCATAATGAACTTGAGGGGTAATGACCAAAATGTTTGTTATATTGAGGTCATAGTTAATGATTGATTTTCAACACAGGTGACTTCTGTCACGCAATTCAATGCAATTTTCATCACCCAGAAGTGCCGCGTTTTGAGATGCAATTCATTAAGCATGGTGGCTATTAGTAGCAATTATTTTCACTTTTAAGCAGACGCGCAGCTTTTGTTTACAAAAAAACGACACTTTCAGAGTGTTGATCTGTTCAGCGTTTATCTTCTGTCGCCTGTTGACATTGTAATTCGTTATATCGAGGTAGATTTTACGTTTGGGCTTCCGGATTATGTTCGTTATATCGAAGAATTTGTTATATCGATCATTGCGCGATTCAGCCTTTGGCTGCGATGCAGTTTTTAATAAACTATCTATTTATCTATATCAAGGTTCTATTCCATACATTTCACTGTAACTTTAGCCGGGACATTGTTCGTTATATCGAGGACTTCGTTAAATAGAGGTTCGTTAAATCGAGGTTCCACTGTATCCAGATTTTGTCAGAAGTATGCCATACCCCAGATGTGCTACGAATGTATCCAGTTAGAGTTCTTAAGCAACTCATGAAGTGAACAAAATAAAACAATAGTGCCTCACAATCTTATTTTTGTTGGTTATGGAAAATCACTCGGCAACAGCTATGCCATATCAAATGTATCTTATGGAGTTCACAATCCACCAGCAACATTACATACACCTTGTCCCAGTCATTAAACAAATCTTTAAAGAATCCATAACTTTATCCAAAAGATCAAGTCCAATGGACCATTTCCGGTATATATTTAAAATTCTAGCTTGGCTACGAGGTTTGGGGGAATAAAACGAAATAAATTAATTATTCATCTCTGAACCTCAATGAAATTTCTGTTGTTCTATTTCTCCAAGCCTCAGTGGACCTAGAATTTTAAAATTCATGTATCAGAAATGGTTTATTTGTGAATTTCTATTGTGTGTGAGTGATCTCTAGCTGGGGCCTGGGTTTGAAATACAGGGAAATAGTACCTTGGTCTTTAATAAACTAAATTGACAGTTTGTATAGAAAAACTGAACACATTAGCTGGTAACATCCCTTAGAAAAGATAATTATTTGTCACCGAAATATTACTCCAGGACATCTTCAGCTTCAAAAATTAAATGCTGCCCAATGGACAACTGAATTTCCTTTGATGTTAGGGTTAGCAGTATCACGTTATATAAAATCATTCACTGGGAACAAAGCTTCCAAGTTTTATTTACTAGGAATAAAAGTTTTTAAAGTGATCATCAACTTGCAAAAACATACAAAACAATGTTAGTTTCTTCACCTAAGATACTTGCAGTGTTTCTAGATAAGGAAGATCACAAACCACAAACATTGGCCAAAATTTTAAAACTATTATGGGAAACCTTGCATGTGATCAAACCAAACATCGTGTCATGAACATTTGTTTTGTGTGTGTTCTGACAGAGTACAAATCTCTGAGAAAATTAAAACCCTGTGCCGACGAGATATTCTGCTAAACTTTCCACAACTTGGTTGCAATTTCCAGCTCCACCAGCACTTTCGTCGTAGCCGCCCAAAATAAGGGCCTTATTGGTAAGAATGGCACAAAAACCACCCTTCTCTTTCATTTTCAAGTAGGCCGCTTTCTTTTCCGGGTCGTTTCGCAGCATCATGTATTTGGTTCCCGAAATGGTCTTGCCTGCGACACTTCCATCTTTCAAACTCTTTATGACCTCCACTGCTTCTTGCTTGGATACCTATCACCAGATCAAATCTAGCTGTAATATTGCTGAATTGATATCTGGGCACAATATTCATCGCCCAGAATGTTGTGACGCATTTGGGACTTTTATAAGTTGTCCACAGGAACTACAATTGAAAACTTAATCAGGCCAGCACACAGGCAATAGAGCCGGAAAATGATCCAAAAGTGGCCAACAGCGCATACGTTTTGCGAATTTACGAGCGACCTACTTTTGTTTCTCAGTAGTCCACTAGTAGAACTAGTCGCAATTTTTGTTAAAGTTTGCTAATTTCGGATCGAAACTTGCATAAAGTTGTCGCACACAAAAGAATCGGGTAGTCCCAACGGTTGCCAACCAATACCGCGTCTATCAGATTATGGTACTGTAAGTAAATGTCGCGAAAGATTCTGGGCGATGTAATATAAGATTAACCTTATAACGAGCAACATAGGTTCAGTAATTTTTTTCAAAAAACTCAGTCTAACACGAATCTTACCGTAAATCCAGCGCTAGTTGCCCATTGTGAACCATCTAATCCAAATATGGCGGCCTTCTGAACTTTTCCCGTCCCCAACAAGTTGGTATCTACATAAGCTTGCCAGGACATCTTCAAACTAAGGTAATAATAGTTTTCTACAGCTAAAGGCTTGAAAATCTTTGACCCAACAAAGCTCCAAGGAAACAAAATGGCGGACTCCACAAGACTGACGTTCAGATGGCCGATGACGTCGAAGAACCCGCCTTATTCCAACCTTGTTCCCAGGGTCATCGCTCTTCCATTCTCGAAGGAGGAAAACAGAGGATCCTGGGAACAAGGTTTTCCGCATTCGCACGTTGGGTGCCGCCAACACAGCGGCAAAACGTCTACGCATGCGCCAATTTTTGGCATTTCCGGTCGAGATCACGCTTTCCGGTTAGGGTTATGTTTTGATCTGTTGAAGTTTTTTGAAAACTTTCCTGCTGTGGATCATTAACCAAATGTTAAAGATGAAGTGGACCAATGATAAAGAAAAGGTAAGCTCACCATAATTTCTTACAATGATTGATTCTGAAGTCGAGTGGTACTGATTATCTTTTAAAAAACGTCCAAAAATGTGATTCTATGCGTGTTCGCCCGCCATTTCAGCCCAAGTTATGAATATTTTGTCGGTTGGTGAATCGTGTTTTAACACCTAGCTCTATAGCTACTATTGCAATTTGTCCGTTCTTCAACACATGGAATGTTCTTGGAAAGACTGCTGTTACAAATTCTCATTTATATATTTTTTTATTAATTAGACCAAAGGAAGACGCAAGGTCTATCTGTTTCAAATGTTATTATAAGCAACGACGCAAAGCCTTTCACTCAGTCATCTTGTCTGGTAAATGAATGACTTCAAACTTTGAAAATTATGGTCACCAAAGCATTTAACCTGAAGCTAATGTTAAAACATGCGTGCAAGTATGGCTGAAAAAAGTTCTTGTTGCGAAATAAGTTGGTGAAAAGCGTCTGCTTCTGTTCGCGACGCCAAGTTTTGACCCAAGCAGGCTACTTGACGTTTCATTTAAAATGATTTGTCATTTTATTTTAATTTTTCTCTTTCTCTCTCTCAAAAAATGGAAAATGCCACTGAAATGCTCGAATAATGGTTGGTGCTTTTACTTCACCAAAATGATCGAAAAAATGCTAGCATAATTTGTGCAAAAGCCTAAATTTGCCCAAGGTAAAAAATGATAACTAAGAAAAAGATTGGATTGGTGCTGAAGCCTAAACTTCTGGCAGAATTTATCACATCTCTGGATGCCCCATGTTGCTGAATAAATAATCCTTCTTCCTCATGCATTAAATGTGTCTTCTGTGACCTGAAATAATAATAATAAATATTATTTGTAGCCCCCTTTTTATATACACTGTAAGTAAAAATGTAAGAAAATAATTAAATTTTTCTTGTTTATTTCATTTCAGGGGTTTCATATGATAGTAGTATATTCTGTATGTGGAAACCTCATGGTGAAAGAAGAATCAAATGTGCAATCTTAGTATAGGTAGATTCTAGATTTTTCTGCTGTTATGGTTGATAAACATGTTTATTCCAACTTAGGAGTGTTCCTCATATGCATTAGGCAAGGAAAATAAATATACCTGAGACAAGTCAAGTCAGCTTAAAAGAAAGTATTGTGTAAATCAAGATTACCAGAAATATGCTATGATATGCAATAAATCAACTGTTCTCTTTTCTTGTAATACACGATGCTCATCACACATTCTTGGATCATCTCGCAAAATAATATTTTGATTATGATCCAAGAATCCAATTATAGTGTAGAATAAGATTAAAAAGACCAGGTGCATTTTTCTCTGCAAACTTTTCCATCTCTGAGGGTGTGTACAGTGCAAGTGCAATGTTGCCTTCATGGTGTTGGTGCAATGCTCTCTGGAATCTCTCTACCAGGTAATCAAATGAATGTTTGGAAAAAAATAACGAAGAAGGGATGCAGAACTTTTTATCTTTATAAGTAGAAACTAATGGTCACCACATACTCCATCAAGATGTTTAAATAAACTCTCACAACTAGTAACATAAGAAATATGTGGAGGATAATTATATTATCCACATATTTAAATTGTGATCAGAATATGCATATTCATACTGGGGCTTAATTTCATTCCCTCTGGGGTTGGGGGTGCCTTTGTATAAGTTACATTTGTTCTCCTCTAGCAGATGAAAAAAAAAAATTACAATATTGATATTGCTTATTTTTATAGTGAAATATACATGTTGATGATCAGTGTAATCCTTCAGAAGGATGTTTGGTAGAAATACTGTTACTGAAATATCTCTATTATATTACTGGGATTCTTTTTTTTCTTTTTTGTTCAAGTAGTTGTGTAGTTAAACTGACCTGATGAGGCTTTGAAAACAGTTTCAATGCTGTTCTATACATGTCTTTCTACTAGGACATCTCCATGACAATTTGACTTTCACAACTCCAAAAGAAGTTTGTATTGTACTCCAGGTGTCCTGATTTGGAAGCACTATTCTACAATCTCTTTTATTATTATTATTATTATTATTATTATTATTATTTCTTTTGCTAAATATATACAATAATTGGGGAAAAATGCGTTTACTTTATTAAGGGTTACTATTTGGGGTTGCAAACTTAGCAACGTTAATAATCATGAAGTTATCTTTGTATGTGAAAGTAAAAGGCAAACTTAAAAATTATGGAACAAATAATATAAAGAGCAAGGCAGGGTATGTTTGATGAAGAAAGGCCGTGCCGTTTGAAATATTGGAAAGGAAAAATATATTTCTCTGACTGTGAAATTAGCCTTGCTCTTTATATTATTTGTAGTGCAATTTATTGCTCCTTTACTACAGGATCCGGTACTTTTATTTTATCACGGTGGTTCTTGCAAGCACACCTGCTGCACATCCACTGGAAAATTATGCACAACCCAGAACCGAAATTGGGCCTCTTTCGGCTTATATTCTGCATACGTGGTAAACTTTTCTTCTTGGTCGACATTCTCAGCACATTTGTTGCAGCACCTTGTTCCCGGACGATAAGGAACATTACCTGCCTTTCCAACAGCGTCCAGCACGGCATAAAGTCGAGAAGGTATCCCGTTTTTGTGGAGAGCTCGAGAGTAGTTTTCCTGAGTAACCGAACACCGGTTGTTTCGTCCCAGTGAACCCGGCAAACTATCGAACCAACTGGAAGTTCAGCGGCCCTGGCTAACTGAGGTGTCAAGAAGTAATGACGGCCTCCGCATTTTCGTTTATCTAAACTTTTACCACACTTCTCGTCTTGCGAGGAACAACATTTTAACAACAGGACAACAACAACCACGGACAACAAAACTTTTCTTCACAAGCGCGAGAAAGTCGCATCTTCGAGCATGGTTTTCGCACTTGGTGCAAGCACCAAACCCCTTGGTGCAAAGGTTTGAAAACAGCAAAATAAATTTACTCACCAGGAAAACAACTTTTTTGCTTAAGTTTGTTTCGTAACTCTTGAGTTTTGTTTTTAAACTTCGCGCGACGGGAGTTTTTTGTTTACGCAATAGGTTTTAATAGCTAACCGGAAATACAACACCGACCGGAAGTTCAGTGGTTGGCACATGCGCATTGCGTTTTGCCGCTGTGTCGGTGCCGCCCACCAGGAAGGTCGGAAATAAAGGTTCTCAATGCATAAAATTGGGTATTATTGGTGTTGCCTGGTTTACAACTGATGAACTTCTCCACGTCCTTTGTTGACAAGTTCTAAAGTTCCTATACCCACTGGCATTGCTTCAGTCTTCATACCCCGTAACCTACTTATTTCTCAAGATCTTTGTAGTTTGACAACTTTTCTACAACTTTCACAGAGGTGTTATACTCAGAAAATACAGCCACATCAATGATTGCTAACGTCTTTTTTTTACTGTCCTTGATGACAATGTAATTTTCCGACGATATGAGATCATTCGTTCGCGATAAACAGTCCTGTCAAACTCTCATTCGGCAGATACTCTGATACTTTTACTTTTCAAGAGAGACCAAATTATCATACGAGATTCTCCTCAACTGGTAACTACCACATTAAATATTCGAGACTAAACCAACAATCTAAATCTTTTTCTCGACTTGGGGCTAAAATGTGGAACAGTATTCCCTTAGAACTTCGAAAATTACCCAAGCACAGCTTTAAGAGGAAAATGCAAGACCTGTTATTCCATATTGATTATGTTGGCATTCCTACTCTTATATCTGAGTTTTCAAAACTGAAAGTTTCAACATGATCGTAACTAAATCAATCTATTTAGAGTATAGCAATTTATATCTCTTTTCTTCATATGTTCACTTATTTTCTTTTCTTTCTGTTTTTCAATGTTTGTATGGCTCACTGACAAATTGTATATAAATCTCTTTAAACTGTAATTAATTCTTGTAAATTAATCTTCTCGGCACTACCCGCCTAGATTAGCTCTAGCTACTTGCGGGTTAGTGTTGTCCTTGAATTTTTATGTTAACATTTTTGAGTAACTGAACTTGAAACTTGAAACTTGAAACTGATGGTTTAACAAGATAAAAAGGAAGCGCTTCTACTCGGAAATAAAGCACCAACTAGCTTAGAACTGGGGACAACTGTGGATTAAAAAATCCATCAAATCTGGAGGGGCATTTTACCTACAACAGTTTACTTTTCTAAAAGTTGAACTTCGAATCAATCGGGAAATCTTTAAGGGATATGTTAAAGGGTTAGGGCTGGAAAGGCCTCACATTACTTGGCAAAATGCAAATCATAAAATCATTCACGTTACCGAAGATTTCATTCAGGACCATACAGGCTTACGTTGATCTCAAATAAAAAATAATTTGTTATGGGACAGATTTAACACTGTACTGATCTTCTGGTTCTGGTGGTGTTTATTGAATCTGCCAAGGCTAAGCTCAACTAATTTTTTCCACAAGCGCTGAACGTATTAAAAGAAATACCGCGTCCCACACAATGCGCTGCGCTGTGATTGGTGCAAGCGAAGGGCCTATTTTTATTCGGCAAACAATATTTGAACACGACATTTCCCCTAAAAGCAACTAAGTGCTAATCGAGAGAGCTTACATCGGATCAACTAACCAGCAAAAACACACGGCAGAGATGGACTAATTTACAGGGCTAACACTAGCACAATAAGTTAAAAAAAAAAAAAGAAAACTTCAAAGCTAAACTAAGAAAAACGAGATGAATGGGAAATAAATGACTGAACTTGCTGGAATAAACAAACATTCGACTGAAATTGCAAATCCGGAGAACCAAACAGAAAACATTCAATCCGCAGTTTTTCTTGTCCGAAGCCAGAATCCATTTATCTCCCAGTAAGTGGGCAGCAGAGGTAAATAAAGCAATAAGATGAGCAGCAATACATTGGACAGTGCGTTGCAGTGAGGGCAAGCCGGAGAAACAACACAATTTCTAATGAAAAGGTCGTGATTAAGGGTACTATTGTTACATCTAAGGCGAGAGTGATTAACAGAATCAAAACGATTACCTATATAATACAGGGGATTACAAGATGAGACACCAAATTAAATAAGCAAGAAGATTATGCTTACAATCCAAGTTCTAAAGGCAGATTATTCCATAGCTGTGTCGCAGAAAACAGAAAGAAATTCTTATGCCTTTCTGTCCGTTCGAAGGACAAACTAAATTTCTGGAGGAATGAAGGCTATACAGGCTTGACCTCATACTAACTGCGCTAAGACAAAGATCAAATAAGTAAGGAGGTGCTAGCTTGTAAACCAACTTATACAGATTTAGAATCGCGTAAGCGCGTATACGTGAAACACGAACGGCAAAAATGACCACGTGACCACGATTTTCCCGCCATTTTTCGCGGTTGCCGGTTGCCGTTTCTACGTGAAAACAGGATATTTCGCGTTTGCCGTCTACGTGAGAACATGGATCTTTTTATGACCCATGGTGAGAACTACGTAAGTATTTCTTCCTTTTTTCGCACGCATATAAGTAGTTAATTGTTGAAAACAAGTACCCCAATAATTTTTCCTACAAGTCATACTAGGGCAAATTAAGTTTCATGTTTAAAAATCCTTCATAACTCACTCCTTACCTCACTTTTCTTCTTGAACTCACCACAGTGAATCGGAAAACAGCTTCATCGAAACTCGCAAAAGCTAAACACAGGCGAAGCTAAAGTCAAAAGACTCACGCTATTTTACGTGAAACGTGAAACAGCAAGGTGACGTTTGCCGTTCCATGTAAACGCGATACTAAATCTCTCTAATTACTTGTGAATTTTCCGTCTAAGACTATAAGCTTAGCCCAAGAAGTATCGCACAAAAAGCAATCCCTACTTGTACCTTTAATAGCCCCAGTAACCACTCGAGCTCCTTCAAGCTGTAGACTTTTCAGCAAGTCGCTATCACCAACCAAACAGCCGTCCCATACAACATCAGCAATCTATAAAGAAGACTGCACAAGTGCCTTATATAAAACATCAAGGGTAAAACGACTTAACTTATACTTTAGAGGTTTAAGTAAATTTAGTTTTCTATATGCCTTCTTGTGGATCTTCAAAATGTGAAGACGCCAAGAGAGGCTGGATGAAAATTTAATGTAACACCAAGATGATCGTGGGCGAGAAACAAAGGCGGATGGTCGGGTTTTACGCGTCGGTTTAGTTAAAAAGATCCGATCGACTTGGTCTTAGATGCATTCAAAGTAACCAACCACTGATTAGTCCATGAAGATATAAAACGCCAGGTCATCATTAAGAGCATTAGCACAAGAAACAGGAGAATGAACTAAGTTCAGTAAAAAACAGTCATTAGCAAATAAGAAGCAACTAGATCCAACTGAACTCGGTAAATCATTAATATAAATCAAAAACAAAAGTGGTCCAAGGACCGAGTT
Organism: Pavona decussata; assembly: GCF_977016875.1. NCBI lineage: Eukaryota > Metazoa > Cnidaria > Anthozoa > Scleractinia > Agariciidae > Pavona > Pavona decussata. The sequence continues at coordinate 6,589,636 of NW_028145860.1, read as the reverse complement.
CTGAGGCACGCCAGCTTCAATTTTACACCAGTCAGAACTGACACCATCAATTTTTACCCTCTGTTTTCTATTTGTAAGATAGAAACCAATCCAATAAATTACCCTGAACTCCGAGAGAGCTAAGCTTAGCCAGAAGACCACGGTGCCAAACGTTGTCGAATGCCTTAGAAAAATCAAGAAAGACAGATCTAACTTCCTGACCCCTCTCGAAAGCTTGGTAAATACTGTGAACAATATAGACAAGTTGCATGACAGTGGAGTCACCTGGATGAAAACCAGACTGAAACTTAAAAAAAAAAAAAAAAAAAAAAACAACGAGGAAATTATACAAATGGATAAAGACAACCTTTTGGCAAATTTTAGACAGGGAGGATAACAATGATACAGCACGTTAGTTCGACTTAAGTTGCCTATCTTCTTTCTTAAAATGAGGTAGGACGTTCGCTAGCTTCCAAGCACTTGGAAATTGACCACGGCTAATTTATGAAACGCGTGAATGCAACACAAAGCCCTTCGGAACAGAGTTTAATTAATCTGTTGCTTATCCCGTCACAGCCGCAAGCCTTAGCAATGTTGACTGATGACAGCAAATTATAAACTAGAACTTCATCAGCTAAAATCGAAGCCGATAAAGTTAGGCCCGGAGCAATGGACCAGAGAAGGAACGATTGCGGATCGGAACCTGGAATAGAGGCCTGACTTGCAAAATAGCGATTAAAAAATCAGCTTTCTCTTAAGGATCAGAAATAAGGTTGCCATCATCAGAAATAGTAGGAATAACAGAATAATGCTTGATTTGACTATGCCCCACCATTTTTTAGCAGAGGTCGAAGGATCATAGAGAACTTGATTAATTTTCGCATCGTAAGTGACCTTTGCAAAACGAATTTTAGCAACAACTAAATTCCAGTGGGTGGGATATAATTCTTCGCAACTGAATATATCTTACTGCCTATTCGGTGAATCTCGTGAATCTCATGTGCCAGTTGCGTAACACAAGGGATAAACTAATAAGAGCTAATAATCAACTGCGGTTACAAAAGTTCTCAGTTTTGTCCTCTTTTGGTATTCCTGGAGGTATAAGAGCCTTATGATACGTATAAGAGCGTTACGATACAAATTTAAAGTAAACAACCAATTAAAGACCATTGAAATCAATAACAGATTACTTGCTACAAATTTTCTGGGATTTAACAACAGCCAATCGTGACAAAAGAGAGATTTCCATTTCTTATTACACCAGGAGCGATGTTGCACGACAACAGTTGTTGCGTTTAAAGAAAAACAAAATGGGGGGGGGGGGGGCGGATATCCGGTATATTGTTCTTAGTAAGAGAGTTCTTATCCGCCTTACTTCTTGAAACGTTAAGCCGCCGTTACGCGTTGAAACTTTTAGCCGAAACTTGTGTGCAATGGCGAAAGAGACCAGTTTCACGAAGTAGTGTTACGCGGAGAAACTCTTGTATTTTCACCATTGCGACCGTTGGGAGCCGTTGCAGAAGTAGAAAGCGGTTCCACTTGCCGCGAAACTTGTCTCGCAACGGAAGATCGAAATAGTTTCGCGAAACCGACCATGTTACACAGTGCAACACCTGCTGAAACTTGTTTCGCAGCGCCGTTGCACACAAGCTTCAGCTAAAAGTTTCAACGTGTAACGACGGCTTTAGAAGTAGCTGAAAAATAAGAAAACTTCTCCTTGATGTACTTACTTTCAAACCGTCTTCTATTAACGTTCCAAGACTACCATTACGCACGGCTTGATCGTATATTGAATATTATTATAAAAAACTGTGCTAGACAATGGCTCTGTTGTGCTTCGAAATACTCTGATGATGATGATGATGATGATGATGATTATTATTTTTATTATTATTATTATCTTTTACCTCGGGTGATAATGTCTCCCCCCTCCCCTTAGGAAGGCCTGATACTCAGGTTAATTATTTCCGGCGTTCGAATACCACCAGTTGTTGCAGAAATTCTTAGGGCCAGTTTACAGAAACGGACTTACATCATAAAATAAGATAAAAGAAAAAAGCGAGTAAAACGGTGTTCCTTTATTTTTCATTAAAAAGCTCTTTTTCTATTTGATGGCCATAAGATGGTCCTTAAGCGCAGTAAAATAAAACAGTCAAGTTTTCTGTACTGACTCTCAGAAACAAACCCCCACACAACTACTAACACTAGTTTGAGTGTTTGATTTTACACGTTCAATCCCGGATTTTAAAACCTGACCGCCATTGCGGGGGAACTTATTCAAAATAATAACAAAATCTTTGCCTTTCTCCTTCTTTCGGGTGTGTTACATTACTGAGATAAAATTTCGAAATTTTGATCTTCTGAAGTTCATTAGCGATTCACAGACTGCTCCAGGCCTGCCGCGTCTCAAGAACTTGTTCCCTCCCCTCCCTCATCGTTCTTGCTGCTGTAATGTCTGTACTCCGGTTTCAACTCCCACATGTTCTTGTGTGGGTTTTTTGTGTTATAATGTCCAATTTCTTTTAATATTCCTTTTAGATATGCCTGAAATATTAAAAGAGAAGATAATTAAACAAAAACTGATTGTCATGTTAAAACAATAAGTGTTTCACTTTGAAGAAAATAAAGACTTGAAAACAGGACAAATCGAACAACGCAATACTGAGAGTGAATTGGAAATAAAAAGAAATAACCTTTACTTTATTTATTTAAACAAATTAATCATTATACAGTAGATATCCAGTTCAGCATGACATAGGTTTAATTGAGTTCTGTATTTACATCAAACTAATTTTAACAGTAACGACATAACTAACCTATGCCACTGATATTAGTATTATAAAGGAAATAGAGGGAGATGTAAAGAATCGACCATAAGAGGACACAGAAAAAATCTGAGCCCCAGATGGGATTCGAACCCAGGCTCAGATGTTTACTGTGTCCCCTTATGGTCGATTCTTTACATCTCCCTTCATTTCCTTTATAATGACATAACATATATTAAAGTAACACAAAATTCAAACCCTGCTAGTGCACTCGTGTCAACCCACTTTTGTACGTGGCCAAATGGGTTTACATGAGCTAATCTGCCATTCATGGAGAATGCAGCAAGACCTTTTTCTTATTTCCACATTGAATGAAGCATAAAAAGAGCGGTGTGATAAAAATGCTTATAACATTGCATCAAGTGAAATATTCTTCTGTTCAGCCCTCCTACTCAGTCATTAAAAGCATAGTATGGCCCCACCACCCTTAACAATACACAGTTCTTACCACTGGCTGTTTTGTTATACTAATGAGGTCCTTCAAGTTGTAGTACTGGTGCCTTTCAAATGCTTTAAACAATAAAGCTTTCACAACAACCTCATCTTCACGAGCTCTCTTTCCTTCTTCTTTCTTTTTCTTTTCGTGTTCAATCTAAAAACAATGTTCATGCCATTTACTGCAGTGAGTTAATTGGTGCACTTGAAGTTAAGTTCTTCTTTGGAACAAATAAGTATGACATAATGGCTGTTGTACAATGAAAGAGGATGGATATGGGCAGCAATAAGAATGATGAAAAAGATGATTATGATGATTACGACAATATAGATGATGACAATAATGATGATGATGATTGTGATGATGACATGTTTAATGGAAACCAGATAGATAGATAGATGGATGGATGGATGGATGGATGGATAGATAGTCTTTATTTTAATACGATCAATTTTCAAAACCAAAAAGGTTGTGAGGTTGTTTGTGTTGAAAACTAAATATCAATAAAACTATAACAAATAAGAAATCAACAATGTCAATAAAAAAACAAGTATGGACATAAACAAAAACAAGTGGATGGAGATGTCACCTTGAAATAAAAATCATTGTCAATGGCTAAAAATTTAAGCTTCCACCTAAGGTGGCTGTATTGAGTCCTATTTGTCAAGCCATTATGTTTGATGATCACAGTATTCCAAAGGATTGAGCCTCTGTAGGCTGCATCTTTCATGTAGTGAGAGATGAAACATGGAACTAACAAAGAGTCATGTACCAGAGTTGAATAACTTGAGATCAGCTTCTTTATGACATTGTCACTTAAAATGTTTGGTAATCTGTCTTGTGTGTGCATACAGATAAAAACAGCAGCATTTACAAATGTGTGCATAGCATGTTTTTTGCTTATAGTAGGGGCAATGCTATGCCATACTTAACTCTCTTAGGTATTCTTACACTTGAAAACATTTACAAATTTAAGGTGGCCCTTTTCACACATAAAATTACTAAAAATACTACTAACGTCCCTATGATTTTCAAAGGGCCTCTGAAGTTCATAGCTACAACACCAGATTTGTATCGAACCTTAATTTTCATCGGCTGAGGATAGGGAATAATTACGGAACTGCCACTTTTGCATTTGCTGGGTCTAAAATTTGGGAAAAATTCCCTCTAAATTAAAATAAAACTCCCATATAATAGCCTCTACAAGCAATACAAATTGTATCTTTTAAATACCCAATGAGTATTTTTTTTCTCTGCCCTCACTATTAATTATAATTTCTATTGTTTTTTTATGTAAAAGTTGTACTATGATTTTATGCACTCTTAATTTTCTTGTCTTTTGCTTTGGGCTACTTAGTTAGTTGCATGTTATACGCCATTTAGCTGTACATGGCAGTGACAAACTCGAAAGCCTAAGCTCCTTTGGTCTCTACGCACATTTTACCTTTCATCATTTATGTAGTCTAATGTTGTCTTTATGTTACTTTTGTGATGTATCGTAATCTCCTTTTGTAGTAAACTATTGAAATAGTGCATAATTAAAAAAATCTGAAATCTGAACAAATCTGCAGAATCGTAATGGAAAAAACCATGGGGATGAACGTGAAAAAATAAAAGGAGGAAACAGCTAAATGGGGCAATAATCACACCTGTCAAATTAAATAGCAGTGAACTTCCAAAAAATATTGCACAAAGTACTTACATTCATCTTATGATCGCTGACTGGTCTGTAATTAGAAATAACACGGTCAACTTGTTTGGCCTGCCGACCAGCCTTGCTTTTGTTCAAAATTGTTCGTCTGTTAACAAGAATAATAAATACCAATAGTCACAAACTGATTGTATAAAACAAGAACTCTTTCCCAGACATGTTCACCAAGAACTGTTAATTTGGAGCTGTATGTGTAACTTTGGGAAATCCAAGTATTTCTTCCTGCAGGGTCTTAGGCATGGGTTAAAGTGAAGACAAAGTGAAACAAACTTAATGAAAATCAACAAAGGGCAATACTTGATATTAATCTTGCCTTATCAACTTAGGATACCATCTATTTCCCACAAAATGCAATTATTTTGATTAGTATAATATAACTCGGGTGATTATAGAAATTCTGTTGATTGGTAGAAAATTGTGTCAAATCCTGCTATAATCACCTCGCGCAAGGCGATTATAGTGGAGCATTGATTTTCAAAATGGCTGCTTAGCGATTGATTGATGTTTCTGTTTTGTCTCGGGGAATGTTCACCAATATTTACTTCACCTTTGGCGCATGATTGTTAAATAGGCTAGTTATTGGGAGGGATAGACATTAATTTTATTAAAATTCTCCTACTTTTTTAACAATAAATAATCAGCACTTGGTTGTGTGGGACGACAGTCTGCCTTTTGAACAACTACTCCTTCAATGGTTAGTTGAGCTGAAAAGGATCAATCAAACAGTCAGTCAGTCAGACAAACAATCAATCAATCAATCAATCAATCAATCAATCAATCAATCAATCAATCAATCAGATAATGATACTCAAGCATATAATAAATCTATGGAAACAAGGAAAGATTTTTGTCCTCAGGTATATCTCCAGAATAAACACTTGTTAAAACAGGACCATGTATAGACTATTTTTTTCTGTAGAGGTGAAACATTAAGCAATACATCGACATCAAATGGTGTACACTAGCTCTCACAGACACTGCTCCTACCACAAAGCCTTCATTCCCATAAAATATGGCCCAATTGCCCCCCCCCCCCTCCCCCACCCACCAACACCAAATATTGAGCAATAAATCAGTAATTAGCTGATCATAAATATAATTTACACAAAAGTGCCTTGTACAGCACTGCACATATATTTTGAACTCACTTTTAGAAGACTTTTCTTCATGTTCATCTGCTGAGGCTAATGAAAATGCATGTAATTAGCTAAAACATGAAACAATGAGTATTTTCCAGGCCAAAATACATTTCTGTTCAGGCCCGCATAAACATCCTCACTTGAAAAAGTTAATAATAACTTTTTGTTAACAATTTTCCGACTTCTCACCATACAGTAACTGATGGAGAGAGGAAGATCTGCCACTGGTCAAATTCATTTGAATGAAGTAACTCTGATTCTGACTGTCTGGCAACAAATCTAGGCAATATCTTTCCCCAGTTGATTTTTTGTTGGTCCCTCCTTATGAAGCACAAATGCCAATCAATCTTCTGGATAAAAGGCTTAAGGGGATGCAAAACAGCAAGCAGCACTTAAAGAAAAGTACATGTATTTTCAGCTTTTTGCTTACAACATATAAAAGATTTGGAAAAAGAAACTACAATTGTACGCAACATATGTGCTACTTATATATTGTTATTGTACCTTCTGGGCCCTCTGAGAAGACTCCTATGGACTGCTCAACTTTGGACAAAACCATCTTGTAATCCCTCGGAACCTTGATATCATCTTTAGTCCCTCTATTTGTTGAGGCTTTCTCGTCTTTGTTTTTCTCTTCTTTGCTGGCTAATGTTTGGTCTTCTTTGTTTGCCAATGCTTCTGACAGGTTAAATGCAACCTGAAATCATCAAACTAAAATGAGAATATATTTCTCCTTGTAAACTAGCATGCCACTTTTTATTAGTAGGTGTAAGAACTTGGAGGTACATAATATTATTATTATTATTATTATTATTATTATTATTATTATTATTATTATTATTATTATTATTATTATACTGATTGTGTTAATTTTTGCTTAAAATTATTTGACTTTACATTTGGCAAAGAGGCCTGTTTTCACATGTACCTCATCATCATCATCACCATTATCATTACCATTATCATTATTAATATGAAAATTCTGTTTTTGCATCCTGTTTTACATCCAGTAGGGCCATGTCCAACTATGGACATGAGGCACTATTTGGAAGATGTTACTTTATTGAAAGTACTCTGCATAATATGTGGGCTGTTCCAAGTACTTCCCAGATATTAATGTTGCCTGGTTTACAACTGACGAACTTCTCCAGGCCCTTTGTTGACAAGTTCTAAAGTTCCCATAACCACTGGCATTTGTTTCAGTCTTCATACCCCATAATACCTACTTATTTCTCAAGATCTTTGTAGTTTGACAACTACTCTACAACTTTCACAGAGGTGTTATACTCAGAAAGTACAGCCCCATCAATGATTGCTAATGTCTTTTCTTGGCTGTCCTTCATAACAATGTCTGGTCTGTTGGCTTTTATCTCTGTCAGTGTGGATGGACATATCCCGTTTACATGATGATGATGATTATTATTATTATTATGACTTTGATTTTGTTACACAAATGCCCAGAGTGTTACATCTTAGGGTCTCTTAGCAAAAATAAATAATAAGAAAAGTAATTACCTCATTCCTTTGAGGATTGCTGTAGACAAATTAACATAAATTGGGTTTAGATATCATATAACACAATACATCAAAAACACAAAAGGGAAAACAGTGACTTCCAGATTCTGTCGTATATAACCCTCCCAGCTCCTTAATACAACCACCGTTAATGACCCAAATAAAAAGTTCAATGTATGCAGTCCTGGATGGGAAGAGGACAAGAAAGAAGTTGGATAAGAAAAGCTTCTGAATACTTACTTGGTTATTTGAAGAGTCCCTACAATGCCAGACGCATCAGTATTCGTCATCCAAATGTTGGACAAATATTTGGGGACCTTAATGGAAGGAAGAATCGAATCAGATCTAGTATCAAAAAAGACTTCCGCTAACAGTCTGCGGGCAGCTGTCAAGTTTCCTTTCATAACAACGATTTTCATTTTTCTCTCTGTTAATTAAACACCGAATGTAAACAGCTTCTTAGGTATCATTAACTTTGTTACCTTTACTAGCCAAACCGCTCTCGAAACACCAGAACAGTCCACTTCTGATCCCATTTTAAGAGACTTTAATGAATAGCTTGTAGCTTCGACGAAATCGACAATAATTGCATTATGCTGTAATGACACTTCATTTACTCGTACCAAAGTGCCTCTATGGTAAGAGGCCGCTGACCATATTAGTTTACCTGAAGCTCTCGCGCCCAGGCTTTTTAACTTTAACCGGCCACAGTGCATGGATAGACCCACGTTGCAGTTACACGCAAAATTGTGGTTTCTTCAATAGGCCCAGTAACACCAGGTAATCAGCTACATAAATTATCGTGACATTGTTTAGAAAGGGTACAAACAGACCCTTGCATGATCCCCGTGAATAGACGATATGATACTGAGAAGCGAGAAACCCACTGGGAAAACAACTGGTTGTTATCGAGTCAAAAGGCAAGTTGTAACATGATGCAACAGGGGTGTGACTCTCAAATTCTCGAAACCTGTAACTGATTAGTGAATGATTGTGTTCAGGTAAAGGAATGTAGATTACTGAGAAGAAAAAAAAAATGGAAATTTCTAAAATTCTTATTGGAAGGAAGTTGACGTCTGTTAAAAACAAAGAAAAAACTGAAGGGAAAAGAGGAGAGCGTAAACCGTGCAGGACTGCACAGCTGTCGCAAACGGATAAACGTTTGACGTCAGCAAAGTAAAGCCTGTAAGAACAGAAGCCTTTTGCTTTCGCAGGCTAAAAAAGGTAAATGATTTCGGTTAATTTGTTTCGTTTCTCTTTCCCACGAAACGACGACGGAGGAAAAAAAACACTGAAAGTGACCACTTTCTTGCAAGACAGGGTTTTATCATTATGCTGATTGTGGAATTGACAAGCGCAATACGAGGAGTCAAAATTGTTAGGTTTAATGAAACACATTTCCTGTTGCTGTTTCACAACCGTTTTTTGCCTCAGAAGCAAAATATTACTGAGTCCATTGCTACTATAAAGACCTACACGACAGTTAACTGAAAATAGATTACCAAGAAATCATTAATATTTTTTTGTGTCACAACTTCCTCAAGCAGCACAAACTAATTCCTGTATTCGAAAATTCAGTAATAAACAAAAATTCCAAATAAAATAGTTTTGCATTTTCTGCGCTTACGACTGAGTAAAAAGACGACCAGGGTTGGAAATCTGGAAAAACAGTACACAAAACAGTTGGATCTCTCAATTGATATAGTTACGATAGGAATGTTACTTTCTAAGGCACGTCTTGTTTGGTCGGTTATATCTTAGTAATCTATCACATTTACACCTTTTAGTTTGAAATGCAACCATAAGGGGGAACTTCTTACGTTTTTGTAGCTTATCTAGTCTAGACATTTAATAGAACCCGCGTAGCTGGCATGATATTGCGCGAAGGCACAAGTCGGGGAAAATGGTGATTTGTTTTTTCTCGCGGCTTACGCCAGGATGCCGCGTAGACAATAACACCGCCAACTAAACAGGCTACATTTTCGCCATTGTAGAAAACAGAAAAACTAAGTAACAACCTGGGTTCTATTTTTCAGATTTCAGAGTCCGCATTTTGAGGGTGAATGCAGGCACTTGTCTGAAAGTCAATCCAAAGGTTACACATTAACCAAGGTATTTATTACGCTTGAAAAACTGCGATTGTACTACGTTTTCTTGGACTCCCTTATCGAATCTTAAAATAATTGATTGGATTCTGGATTACCTTGTGTGGGTCAAATTATTGCAAACATTAACAAGATAAGTTACAGCGATGTTTCGCGTTAACTACGACATCGATTGATTTAATGTGCCAACCAGAGGCGTATTGGCTGTTGAAACAGAGTTCTTCTGTTGCAATAGTGGGAATACTTAAACCTCGTCGCCGGGGGAGGTCACATGTGTCCTCGCTCTCCAAACACTACACATTGCTATACCATATAAATTAGCAAATTATACTTGAATTAGTATACGGATCTGTTACATCTGTTCTTTTCCTACATCATCATTATCATCGCAGATCTTGCAAATTTATTGTACTTTCTGGATAAGTATCTCCATTGCTCTCATCTTGCTCTGAAGAGCTGTGATTGTCCATATATGGTGATAGATCAGTCTTGACCAGACCGCGTCCTTCCTCGGTCTCATCTGGCAGTGATGAAATGGGTTCCAGTGGACTATCAGTAGCGATATTATGGTTCCCACTTACATCGACCTCCATATGTTCCACTTCTGGTGCATGAACCATAGTTACTCCTGATTCAGTAGTTAATCCCTGGGGTAACTTGATCTGCACTGTTTCTTTGGGAAGTTGCACTACAGAAATTCCCTCAGGGGATTGTTGGACATGACTTACTACGACTTCAGCTTCATTTTCAGTATCTGAGGATTTGATTTCATCCTGAAAACAACAAACTGCATCCTCAGAAACTTAGCATCAACAGATTATTGTCCTAAGTATTGTAACTAATTAAACAATGGGGATATTAGTTACGCTGCGAGTTGCATGCAGAGATTACAAAATTCTAAAGCATTACTACAGAGAATAGGGGATGGTAATACAGTGGAAACTCTCCTTATGGACACCTCTATAATACGGACAGTTCACTTGGTCCCTGAGAGACCGAAATCCATATAAAGCCTACTTCTCTAAAATGGACACCTCTATAATACGGACACTTATTCCTGCCCTTTGGGGTCTGTAATAAGGAGGTTCGACTGTACTTTTCTTGAATTCCTGGTCTTCTTACCTAGGACAGGCTGTCTGAAGAAATAGTGTCTAGCAATAATAATAACAAAATATTATTATTTTAATTCTGTTTAGCTATAAAGTTATATTAATGACAGCTGTCCACCAATCATGGTGCACATTAAGTAAGGGTTTTTTTTTAAACAAAATAAATTAACTATTTTAGTACAGTCCTGATTTAATGTCATGGATTCTGTACCTTCTAGCATGACAGTGGCCGACTCAAAAGCCCGGCTGTGCCATTTTGGCCACTGCGAGCACATTAACAAATATTTCATATATTCAAATCCTGGCTTTAAACACTTATAATATCACTGCTTCTTTTGTAAATAGCTCTAAACAGAGTGAAAGAAGCTTCACTCAATTACATCTGATGCAGAAAACCGAATGTAAGAGTCATTCAGCAAACCTGGAATATGACAGCAGGTGGAGCAAACTGATCTTCAGGGTGAACATCTCTGAAGTCAAGAGTCCTTGACCTCTTACTAGAGCCTGATGCTGTAATGCTTGGTTGTACAGTTTTTGTTACAGAATGTCCAGCACCATCTTGGCCTTCTTCACTTGTTATATGACTCATCATGCTGGTAATGCATAAATCAAAGCTGCCACCGAGCTTGCCTCCTTGTAAAACTGCTCCTCCAACCACATCCGCCCTTCCCTGGTTACTTTGTGTAATTATTGTATCTTGTTCATCACCAGCACATCTCACAACATACTCTGTAACATCCATTTTTGTATTGTTTTCTAAGCACCCTGTAACAAACTGCTCTTGATGAACCGAAACTGGCACTTGATTTTCTGATGAAGTAGTTTTGATTTCTCCATCCTCTGGTTGTTTCTTTTCTGTATCCAACACAAGTTCAGTAGATGGTGACACTAATGGATGCCCTGTTGAGGTCACCAGGGCACACAGGGTAGTTGATGATGATGGTAAATGAACACCAACTGAAGTAAGGCGTGCAGCATCCTCCAAGTTAAAATTACCTGCATGGAAAGCCCCTATTGTGGTGTACATGACCTCTGGTTCAGCTTCACTAGTAGTGCTCCCACAGCTCACAGTGCCAAGTTCTGTTGTAATGTCACCATGGGGTGAATCACTGAAATCCACTGCAAGATAAAAACAAAGATTTGTAATAGACATCAATGAAACCTAACAGAAAGAAAAAAACAAGAGTAAAGAAACAGGTGAACAAGGAGTTCAGGGAAAGTACAGTCATGTAGAATCAGATCACGAGATATGCAAGTCCTAAATGATCAATATTATCTGAAGTTGACACATTCACATAAAATACAATTTTTTATTGTACAAAATCTGTAATCTGTTTTTGAGTTTATCGGAGCTGTTTTGACCAAGGAATGAACTCCAAAAGGTAATGAACTGGCAATCCTAAGGCTAAGATTAATCAATAATTTATGTTCTAGATCTTGTTTGTCCATCAATTCAATCTTGTAATTTGCAGGGGAAGCTACAAGTAAGTGTTAATAAGGCTTGTGGTTTCTTTTAGGTTTCCTCACCATTATTTTGTATTCTAAAGTATGGCAAAAAAAATTAAATAATAAATCTACCGGTATGTAATTTATTTTAGGCTAAATAAATAAAATTGTTATTACATTATGTTACCATCTCCACCCTATTTTCTAACTGATAATAATGAATCTTACCAACTACAGCCTTAATTCCATGTCGTTTCTGGTGAGCCCTAAGGTTTGCAGCTGTTGTATAGTTCTTGGTACAGCCATCAATGTCACACTTGAATGGCTTTTCCCCAGTGTGTTTACAAATGTGTACATTAAGACTACTCCCAGCAGTGAATGCCTTGTCACAACCTTAAAGAAAGTGTATAGGACTTCTCAAAATAACGAAATAGCAGACCTTTTAAGGCCAGCAAGTCTAGAATAAGGTCAGAGCCTCTTCTAAAAGTCATCAGCCACAATTCTTGTCATTACAACAGATTCATTCTGTCAAATAGGTTTTGTTAAACCTCCAACTGCCTTCAACTGCCTGTAACTTCTGTTCAAGGTGGGCACTGCATAGAAGTCTTTGACTGCAGATACAAACCTTTGTATGTTGGTGACACAGATATAAGAAAAGCAAGTATTATAGCACTTCTAACTTTTGATGTAATATTATTCAGATGTTGTATCATTTTGTAACGTACAATAAGGCTTCAGCAGCACCTTCCCTCTGGCCTTCAGGATACTGGCAATTTCTTGAGGCAGACAGTTACATTACACATGTTCACTAGCTAAAGGTCTCATGACTTCCTTTAACCAGAAAACCTGCTTGTCAGCAGAGTGATGGGGACAAGATGTTGAAAGAACAAACCTAAGACAACCTTACCATCAACTGGGCACACATAAGGTTTTTCTCCGGTATGACCAAGTATATGGGTCTTCAAATGACTTGATCTTGTGAAAGATTTACAACAGCCATCATAACTGCAGATAAACGGCCTTTCACCAGTGTGTTTTCGCATGTGTCGTCTAAGTTTGTATGAACTTGTAAATGACCAGCCGCAACCCTAAGGAGAAACCAAGCAGAGACAACTGATGCCCAATCACCAATCAAAGGAGATTTAAAAACACTGATTCCAAGAACTGATCATGCAGTTATTACTGGTACCATTAACCATCATCTGCTGTTCTGCTTGTTTAAAACAAAAGTTAAGATTTCGTCGCTGGAGAAAGGCGCCACTGTTTAGTACAAGTGTACTATCGTAAAAAAAGTTAACATTTGGACACAAATGTTAAATGTATTTTAGTGTTTATTTATACTTTTGCTAAGGTTTATTGTATTTTAGGTTCACTGTGAACAAAGTTGTAGCAACTGTCGTTCAGGCCTTCTGTGCCACACAAACACTATGAGGATGTATGTCTGTCTTTGTGAAGCCAATGCTACAATGAAAACTGCAGCTGGTCATTCTTTTGGTGAATTCACAATTCACATCATTGCAGATGTTAATCTCAATATTCCTTTTCACTCTAGAATAGTTTCAAATGTCATTATAATTTCAGGATGATAATATACTCTCTGGTACATTATTAGTATAATTATGTTCATTATGAAATATAATTTACACAGTCATGGTTCTCTGGGAGAGCATTTTACCAGTGATGAGATTTCTGATGCATGTAACAGAGACTGAAAGCCTATAGATAACACTGTACCTCAACATCACAATGATATGGTCTCTCTCCTGTATGAGACCTTAGATGCAGCTTCAGCTTGGATGCTTTAGAAAACCTCTTCTCACATCCCACAACGGGACACAAGTGGGGTTTGTGTCCACTGTGTGTCTTCATGTGAGCTTTCAGAGTTCCATGGGCAGAGAACACCTTGTCACAACCTTCCATTTCACATCTGTACAGTTTATTTTCAGTTTCGTGTCTTCTCTCATGAACTTTCAACTTGTGTGCAGTGGGGAATGCCTTATCACAACCTTCATACCTGCACATATGGGTGTCGGGCTTGAAGTGGGCTTTGATGTGCGATTTCAAGTTGTAAGCAGTGGTAAAACACTTGCCACATCCTTCCTGAGGGCACTGTCAAATTATTATCAGTAATATTATAATGTAATTATTATATAATAGAGAAATATAATTGTTGTAATTATTATTATCTAATGGAGAAATGGAGGAAAAATTAAAAAAAAAATTATTGTTATTGTTTAATAGTCGCACAAATATCCAATGTGTGAAAACTACAGATGAGTTTTGCTTCAGCAAAAGTACAAAGAGGTTTCCCCTTCCCCTTTCTGTTATACTGCTACTTACTAGAAATGGCTTCTCTCCAGTATGGCCTCTTATGTGCCTCTTCAATTTGTAAGATGTTGTAAATGCCCATTGACAGCCCTCATGAGGACACTGACATGAAACCATGGATAACATACATGTAAGAACTTTAATTAATAAAATAATTAATATATTATTATATTTTAGTGTTCTTACATAAAATAATGATAAATTATTATTATTATTATTATTATTATTATTATTATTATTATAGAACTATCTGTATGCACAGTATAAGAAAGCACCACAGGGCGCGTAGCCTAACCTGTGAGCCAAGCGAAACTTAAAATAGCACGTGAATTAATTATTATTATTATTATTATTTAGCAGAAAAACTAACGCGGAGAGATTTCGACATTTCGATGACATCCTGTCATCATTATCAAGAAAATGAAGAAAATTTACATAAGTAAGTAGACAAAACTAAACTGAAAACAATAGTCTGTAGTCTTACTTATGTAAATTTTCTTCATTTTCTTGATAATGATGACAGGATGTCATCGAAACGTCGAAATCTCTCCGCGTTAGTTTTTCTGCTAAATTTAATAACAAAAGTCAATCTTATACATATTATTATTATTATTATTACGATTATTATTATTATTATTATTATTATTATTATTATTATTATTTAGTATTTATATTTAACTAATATAGCATACATTTTCAATGACTTAAATCGAATAAAAGTTTGAGTCTCTGGAGACAGAATTGTTATATTTACAGTTTACTGATGTATCTGATCACTATGTAATATCCTCCAATGTGTGGTAAAACAAGTAAATTTTCTTCTAAATTTAAAGAGTTTTTATCTTTTCAAGATATAAATAATATGTGAAATAAAAAAAAAATAGATGACTTTTGCTTTTTCTTTTCTCACTTTTCGTCTCTTCTTTCACCTCTGCTTCCATCGATTGCATTGCTACTACTTATTCACTTGTCAAAATTTCTCCTAACAGGGCATTGTTGGTAAAGGGTAACAAGGAGGGAAATGTGTTTCAGGTTCACTGTACCTTGTAGGGCCTTTCCCCCGTGTGTGAAAGCATGTGTAGCTTTAATTTGTAGGCTTTAGAGCAGACCACATTACAGTCAGGAACGGGACATGCATGACCTTTGCTAGTCACACACTGTTCTTCTTCCTCCTGTCAAGACAAATCAACACATCCATCCACAATACAACCCTGTGCTGTATAAATTCCTCACAGGCCCTGTAGGACCTTTTTTTGCAGGATTGTAATTAATAGCATAAATCTAGAGTTACTTTCTCAAGATCTTGAACATATTGTAGGATGCTGTCAGTAAAACATAACAAGATTCTCAAAGGTCACACCCAGCATATAATGCTATTTAATAATCAGACAGTAAACTTCTAGTTTCTATTGGCTGATAGAAACTGAGAGCAATAAAAGACAAATAATAATTTTAGCATACAAAATGTATTCTACATCTGCATTAGGATCCTATAAAATCCTAGCTGTTAAGATCTTGATACAATCCTGAATAGGTTTTCTACCACGGATAAGATAATGCTCAAGTGGCAGCCTGTCAAACCCATGTAAATGAACATTGTTGAAAGATTTGAAGCTTAAAAGCCACAAAGTGTTGTGTTCTAGGAACGTGATTGTTTTCAGAATGCTAGATTTATTACTATAAGTTAAAGAAACAAATCTTTCGAAACCTGCTCATCCTGTGACATTTCATCCACACCAATGCAGGAGTTAGCATCATGTGTCATGTTAATATGGATGGCCTGGTTTGCCGTCACTCCAGGTACAAGCATTCCACTCAGTAAGACCTGCTGCTGTTCAGTCAAAATCATGTTCCTACTAAAATCTGCAGAAGAAGTCAGCACATCTAGAGCAGCACTACCATCTCCCTGGTTTAACATCGAGCTTGTGGTAACAACCTGACAATGATAAATGAATAAAATAAATTTGAGCCCTCACACAATGGTCAGAAGGTTATAACTTATAGTAGGTGGGGGCAAGGGAGTGGAGGGACTCCCCTATAGCTATATATAATCAGGTCTGAAAACGGGTATGAATTTTAGAGGCCTAGTCTTAAAAGAATTACTGGAAAATTATATATTTTGGTCTGAAGAAGGGTCAGGGTTTGGAGAACTGAGCTGCACCCCACCAAAAGTTCTGAACAGTACCCTCAGCCCCCAGTTTATAGACAGCTAAATCATATTAATTTTGTTACCTGATAATGTGTTTCACTATCTTCAGCATCACCTTCTGTTAAAATTGCAGGAACTTGTGATGAAAAGGTAGCCACATCAGTGGAGAGAATGTTTCTTGTTACAAGGGAGATGCCTTGGTTGTCAGGGTAGATCTGGATGTTAATTTCCTGGCCTGAAGTTTTGGACTGCTCTGGTATTAATGTAGCACTCTCCAAATCCTCTGCTTGGTTTGGAACAACTTCATGAGGTTCTTTATTCATACTGGAATCCTCCACTGTCAAAGAAAAAAAATACGAAAATTATATAAACAAGTAAACAAGTTCCTAAATTATGCTGTAGTGTCAATTGTATTTTTCCAATTTTTTATCATCTCTTTATTAGTGTGTTAGTGACACATTATTTCTTTATTAGTGTACAGTCAAACTTCATTATTAAGGACACCAAGGGAACAGGAATAGGTGTCCTTTTTATGGAGGTCTCCGTTTTAGAGAAGTAGGCTTTTTATGGATTTTGGTCTCTTAGGGACAAGGTGAACGTCTTTAATAGAGGTGTCCGTAACGAGAGGTTCCACTGTATGCATCTATGCAGAAACTACAAATGTCTCAACTGTCTTCTTGTGAGAAAAGCAGAATTCTTCATACCTTCAACTAGATCTAGAGGTTCATAACCTGAGATAAGAGAGATTTAGAATCATGCTTACGGCAAAGGGCACACGTGAGATTTGTATTTTTTTTTTGAAAAAATTAGTACACAGATGGGAATAGTGCAACATAATTCTGAAATGTGATGCTAATGCAAAGCCACTTAATTTCACTAAGAAACTAAAAACAGCAAGCGGCAAATATAGGGTAAACATGGTCACAGGGTCATTTCTGCTGTCTGCCATTTGCTGTAAATGTAATTCTAAATTTTTTTTAATATAAAGCACTGATGGCGAAAAAAAATTAGGTCATCACAGGCCATCTTACTTAATGATGGAGAAGTCTGCTCCATATCTGATTGCTGGTCATTTTGCAGTGCTGTAGATGAGCACTGATCTTCCAAATCAGGAACACCAGGGGACCCTAAAGGATCTATGCTTCTCATGTACTCTGGGACAACCCTGCTATCCACAGTGATCAGGTTAAAATCAGACTTGATTCCTTCCCTCTCTATGTGATTCACCTCACCTGTGAAAAAGTAGTTGTAACATTTAAAACATTACAGAAATGTTTCACAAACAACTCTTACTAGAGTTTTAACACTAGTATGGTGATTATCTGACCTACTGATTGCATTAACTTTAACAAGAAGACACACTTGTGTTTTCCGAATAAAAAATTACTACATCATCCAAAAACATCGGCTATCCCTTAAACATGATTGTATCATAATATTGTTTGTAAGAGTGTAACAGAGTTTAAGGAAGCTATTCACCTTCAGTGTGAAAGGAACCAATATCTTTATCTCCAATTTCACTGTACACAGAACGTGAGAATGTTATGCCTAGCTCTTCATCATGATTGACAGCGCTGCCATGTTCAAAGTGCGATGAGAGATGCTCTTCTAGGTTGTCATGAACAATAAAGCCACAGTCTTGATCAGAACTTGTCTGATCTGACTCACAACACCCTGCAGACACACTGGCCAGTGGAAACTGTTTCTCGGTTGCTGAGCCAGCACATGTCGTTGTGACAATAAGTTCATTTTCAAGTAAGGATGATGATGATGATGGCGGGGGTTCCATATCCACTGGTGAATCAGGAACAGTGTTTTTGTTGTCTTCAAGTACTTCATTGTTTTTATGAAATCCATAGTTGATGTCTTCTGTAACAACGAAACATAAAAAAATTTGCTAAGTTATTTGAACCATAACTTACAGTATATACCACAAAAAAACTTTAAGTTGTATTCATTTGTCCGCCCTACTTAATTCCTCTCTCAAGTCCTTTAAGATACATGGATTGCAGAGACAACTATACAACAACAAACTTTATTTCCTCATGGTTAATTAGAAAAATTATAAGTTACATTCTTGTGAAGTAAAATCTGGTAAAGTGCTTTGAATAATTTTCAAGAAATGACAGACAGATAACAGGGGTTAGTTTCTAAGAAACTGCAATGCTTCATCAGTGGGAACTGAAAACAAATAGTTGCCACCTGAGAGATTGATGGAGAGCTGACATTTTGAGCGCTAGCCCTTCATCAGAATGAGTCAAACAACTTTGTGAATGCCTTCCATTCAACCAAAAAGCCCAAAAACTGTGGGTCAACAAAAAACTCTGGTAACAAATGCTCCAGCTCCAAAGGTGGACAGCTTTGTATAATTTTATTTTATGGATGAGCTGCTTGGACCTTGACTGTTCCATTTCACTAAGCCAGTTCTTTTTCTCGTTCTTCTGTTTAGTTTACTTCAAACCTAGGCAGGGGTGTTGAATGGGCAAAATGATTATAAAATCTTCAATTTACCCACCAATTACAGGCTGTATTTTCCATGTGTTTATTGAGAAAGACATGTCACATGGCGCAAAAGCAGACAGTAGTTTTCAGAAGGTAACTGTTGTCTCATTTGATATCACTCGCCCTATTTTTTCAAGTGAAGAAAAAACTGTTGTAATGTTTGCCTGTTGGCAACTCTTCATTTTCCAAGACAATATTTCAGCCTCTGGCATTATTTTTCGATACACGAGCCACCTGTTCAATACTTTTCTTAAGATTGTTAACTTTTTTTTGCCTACATTTACAACTTTAATCTACTCCTTTATTAATTTCTTGTATAAAAGCATCAAGAAGAGTATTAGATGAATTTTAGAACCTTTATTATTATTATTATCATCATCATCGTCGTCGTCATCATTATCAATTCTTATTTCATTTTCCTAAAAAATGTATTACGCATCGTGGTCCTTTAAGATCAGTGGACCACCAATTTTGGTCAAATGGAGAGCACTAACCACAAATCAAAACTGTCTGCAACGCTAATTTACAGCTAATATCAAAAATATTCTCAAATGTACGTGGGTGATAAAAATTCTCTAGCTCAATCAAAACCTTTCACATTATTGCAATTAACATTATTACAGTTATGCCATTCATTTTTCAAGGAGAGACAGCATATCTCCCAAATCAATGCGTAAAGCTTAAGTACCACGACTTTCTTTGCTTCAATCGTTGTCTTAATGAATAAGCTTACTGGGTTCTCTTTTTCGGCGTCCAATTTCCCAGTATTTTTGATAAATTCCAAGCTTGATCGTAAGCTTAAGTTGACAACAAAAGAACGAGTTTATGACGCATCCAAAATAAACGTCCAGAACTCCATAAACACGACAAAATATCGGATGCAAAAGCTTCTAAACGACCAAAAAAGAACTCCTGCCTACCATTCGAGTTCTCTGACATATGACTGGCCCCTGTTTCTTCTTCAGGGAACCCCTTCGAAAGTGATGGCCCCTGCGAATCCATCATGGCGCTCCCCACAGCCAACAAGAAAGTAAGATGGCGGCGTGACCACAAACGATTGCGCAATACTCGCGGACACATGATAAAATTCCATCGGGGGGGGGGGGGGGTGCAGAAGGCGTCGGGGGATCTCTTTTAGGCCAATCTGTTTTACTCTTTTTTCGTAAAAAAAGGAAAGGAAAAACGCGTCAACAGGAACTTTGTCTATGATCGCACAGAAGCAAGTGTAATAAGAAATGATCCTACGTCGCCTAATTTCTTCTACCCATCATAGTAGGTAGTCGTGGTTGAAAAAAAATTGAAAACTTTTAATGTTTTTATCCAGAAATACTTCCAGATAAAACAAAATTTAAAAAACTTAATGGGGATGGGGGGAGGGGAAGGGGGAGTGAGAACGGACCCGCGAGGAAACACGGGAAGAGGGGCGGTTACTTAGCAGGTGTTGTGAGTGTCTTTTGTGGCTTAGAATTAGGTTGAGACAAACTATAAGAAAGTTTCACAATTTTCGCTCAAGAAAAAGTGATGTCTAATATCACAGATGATGGGAAAGGTGATTCGGATCCCTGTCCACTCCAGTACTGTGATTTTAAAATGGTGGATCACAAGGCGATGTGTCCGTTTTATACGTCTTTGTTGACACGTTCAGCCGAGCAAGGGATCGCTCCAGAAGATCTCCACCTGCTTCAAAGCGACCTCGAAACGCTTCTTGCTGGCGCCAATCGCCGAATAAGACAGATTGATTCCGAGACTAAACTGTTGGTTGACTGGGTAGAGAAAAAAGATAAGAAAAGTGTTCGACAGCGTGAGTTAGAAATACTGAATTCGCTGCAATCGACCTCTTTCAAACGTAGTCGACCAGTTACTGAGGAAAAGGGGGCTAAGAGACAGAAATTTGAAGAGACTCGTAGCGCTAGTCCAGCACCAGTAGGAAGGCCTAAAAGCAAACAGTCTGCTTCTTCTGAAGGCAGCCAGGAAGAAGAAACATTTACACCCACAGTTAAAGCAAAAAGTGATGCTCCTAACCGCTTTTGGACAGCTGTTGAACCATACTGTGCTGACATCACATCTGAGGATCAAAAGTTTCTTGAAGATTCTTTAAAAGTTCCGGATGATGAACAAGAATATTACAAAATTCCACCTTTAGGGAGACATTATGCAGAGAAGTGGGCACAAGAGGATCTTCTTGATGAGCAAGAAGAAGGTTGTAGAATACAGGATAAGAAGTTACGTGGTACTTTGACTAGCACAACTAGTGAAAATACCAGTAAAACAAACGAAGACAAATCTACACTGAAAAAATCAGATTCTGCTGGACTACCAGATGAAGATCTGTGTCCATTTGGCGCTCTTACTCAGAGATTAGTTTCAGCATTAATTGAAGAAAACATAATAGCACCAATCCCAGAGCAGAACTCTGGATCAGGCAGCTCAGACAGTGCAGCAACCACAAGAAGTGGTAATAACCCCCCTCGCACCCCCACAAAGGCACCCCATGTGCCACACACTCGTACATTAGAGGCACGAATTCGAGAAGAACTTGTTTTCCAAGGGTTGCTAGATGCAGATGATCAGACAGATGAGGATAATGATGATGAAGTTTTGTCTGAGCTAAAACGGCATCAAAATGAGCTTCGTGTGCTGATGGCAAAGAACAGACAACAGAAACTGGAGTTGTCAAAGTTAACACAGGAGGAAATAAGAAGACAGGAGCTCAAACACCGGGCACAAGTTGCAGACGCTGAAGTCATGGAGTGGTTCAGAAAAATGATGGCTTGTAAACAAAAAAGAAAATCTCCAACGAAAAAAGAAAAGGATGCTGCATGGAAAGCACTAAGAGAAAGGGAAGCTATACTCAGGGTGCTTGGCAACTCATGAGTTTGTAAATTTGACTCAAGCTAAGATTTATAACTAGATTAAAAACTACATGTTATAAAAAAAACTATGCAGGTTAAGGCAGGTCACTACAATCTTTCTTCATAAACAAAATTGACTCACTGGTGTCAAAACTCTATGGTTTTTATGTAATTTCAATGGCGTTGAACAATTAAGTCCATGTAACTGCTTCCCCAGTAGTTATTCAGTTTTTTCAAATATTTCTGATTTGATCTGGATTATTGTCAAGCACGTTATCATGAGCCTCTTGCTTGGGAGATTACACAAGCACTCCCCATGTTACTTAGTAAACATATATTTCATTCCTACAGCTAGTGGGGGGAGGAGTGGGTGAAACCGTAGTAAGAGATGGGAAGCACGGGGAGGGAAAGGCTACAAGAGGTGAAAAGTAGAGGTCAGAAAGGAGCAAGATCACTGAGTTGATTGAAAACAGGATGGGCTCCTCTTCCTTAAGTATGGAAGGTAGAAAATGAGGGAGTCCAAATGATCCATTGCTTGGGAAAGGACTACCTGTACTTGCTTATCACTATTTAATACATCAAATCTGTTCTCAAAGTAAGAAAATAAATTAATATTTTTATTGGAGTAAATTCTGGATTCTGTTCTTTACATACAATATGTTACTGCACAAAGAAAAAAACATTTTCAATAAATATTTCAGTTCCACACTTGATGAGCAAACTTGTCTTTCATATCCAAGAATCACCCAAATTCCCCAGATGGTGTTAAAACTGGGAGTGTAACCTTCCTCTTTCCAGCTTGTTTCACTTTGATTTCCAACGAGGCTACTGTAACTGAGGCCCAAAAGGACAGGGGCCACTTAGACAATGAAAACCAAGCCACTTTAACAAAATTCTCTGATCTTTTCTTTATGTGAAATCTTGCAATACTGAATTTCATTGTGTAAGTGGCCATGGTTACAGCTGTTGCACCACTGGGGGTCCTCACATCATGGAAATAAAATAATCAGAAGAATTTTCACTATACGGTACCTTTGACATAGACTTTACCAAAGTCAACAGCATCAACATTATTCAAAATGGTAACCACTCAATCAAAGACATCTTTGATTTGAAAGCTTTCTGTCACTGTCACAGTCACTTTTTTTGCTGTGTGAGAAGTAATATATCAAACACGAGAAGGTGTGTTTCATCAGATATCCAAACACTGAGAAATAGGTTGACAAAACGAGGCGCAGCCGAGTTTTTTTAAATGACTTTGAGGTGTTTGGATATCTGATGAAACACACTTTTGAGTGTTTGATGTGGCTTCTCAAATGATCATTAATTCTTGGAGAAATTCAAGGCTAAACTTGGCAAAATTTTATGGTAATTAGGATCACATATCCAAACCATGGTCACGGTAGTAATTTTCTTTGTTTTCTCTTGATGAATTATTAATGAGTTTGAGAACTGCATTTGAACGTCTTCGAAAACAACTCTTCTAAATGCCCAACTGCCTGACCACTTTCATAAAATCCTATTTCAACCAGTTCAATCAGTAATCAAATATTATTATTATTGATCTTGCAGTGTTCATTTATCATCTCAGTATCCATTAGCAATGAAGTAGTCTGCTAACTTCTCTATAACAGAACTGCAACACCCTGGCTGCATTCCCTCTGAATATCCACCAATTAGAAGACATTTGTTGGTTTTTACTGCAACAGCACCTTCATTGCCCTTTCGGCAGTATATAGCATGTCCAGGATCTGACCTCACAAACACATACTTTGTTCTATTAATAGCAATGCCTTTTGAATAGAAAGGTGAAGGGTCCTTTGTTATTCCATTGATTAATGCTTGGGCCTCACTTGGCAGGACCTGCATAATAAGAATATTGGCATAAAAAAATGCTGAAATAGGTTTATAAATATATTTTTTTAAGTAGTAATAAGGTAGGTAGAAGTGCCGTTACCATGTGACACTCCTCACTATATCAAAACGACTTGTTATCATGCACTTATTTTTTGTAAGGTGACCATTTCCCTCCTGTTCCCAGATTATTTGTATGCTTTGATTGATTGATTGATTGATTGATTGATTGATTGATTGATTGATTTGCACGTTTCATTGTGACATTTTGTCATACTTATCATGACTTGTGTGTCTGTCAAATATTCGAAATAAGAATGTTATTTGTAAGAGTTTTTTGGAATCCGTCTCAAAGGAAAAATCGAACCTGTTGATGACCGATTACACGACTGGAAATTGTCCCTAACAACAAGAACAACGAACTTGTCAGAAATTAAGCGCGTTCAATTCCGAAAAAAAAAAAAGAGTTTTCAAAGTCTTCCAGACTACACTGCGATTTTGATCTCCCTGTTGTTTCTCAGAATTCACCCGTGTACCCCACAAATATAGGTGTTCTTACAATTATTAACAAAAGGAATATAAAAGTTTTGTTTTATGATCACAAAGGAAGTCTATGTCATAATATGTATTCCCGACGACAGCTAGCATATCCAGCGTAATATCGAGTGTCGAAAACAACAATGTCAATTCGATTGATTAGGCTTTATCACTGGGCAAAAAATCATCTCATCACCACAAGTCAGCATAACTGGAATCTTGCTCCCTCATAAAACATAGAAACACGGGAATGTTTACGAACAAAAACAAATACGGTACCACAAATCCAGCACTGGACGCATATCGCTTGCCATCCAAACCATGAATCGATGCTCTTGCCACCTGGCTCGTGCCTAGCAAACTTTCATCAACAAAATTTTGCCAGCCCATTCGATAAGACAACAATACGCTTCGTTAGTTTGTCACTTTGTACAAATTTCTTCTTTGCCCACACTATTCAATCAAAGCATTTGGCATATTTCTTTTGACATGCAAATCCGGTTGGGTGGCTTCCTTTCTCCTTTTATTGAGTTGTCACGCAACGCTTCTTTTCTTTCGTGACAAACTACTATGAAGCAGAGAGGAGACTAAGCTTCAGTTCCAGTCCCCTGCTCCGAAAACTGGCGGGAAAGTTTGCAAGACGTGTTCGCCATATTGAATCAGGATCCATAAAACATTCAGGGCTTACTTTCATAAAAGATTACGATTTAAAGAGGTAATGGATGCCTTTTTACGTGGACAGAGCTCTGCTGGTAGTTGTTCGAAGGTAAAGCAGGCAGCAAGCGAAGAAACTGCTGGACCATCGAGCAAGCGAGTCAGTGTGCCTTGGGTCGAAAAATAGTGAGTTTTGTTTGCGTCTCCTCTTTGTAGTTTATAATCCCATGCAATCCTTAAAGTACTTAATGTGCAACTGTGCTTCACTGCATAGTTAGATCAGAGAAATATTAATGATAGACTTGTTCATCTTTATAGTAAAACGTATCTGATCTCCTATGCAATGATGAATGGTTTTAATATGCATCAGTCATTTCCAGTATTATTGCCCATTCCCCACCACTACCACCCCCCCTCCCATCACCCAGGCATTAGTATACCTGCCAACTCTCACGCATTATGCGTGAGTCTCACGCCTGCGGACTTAAGACATCGATCTCACGCATCAAGGACAATTTCTCACGCATGACTCACAAATCCGGACGAGTTGTTCTAAAAAAACTTCATATCATTTCAGACTTGTTATGTATTATTTATTTGCTCTTTATAACAATCGCAAAAAGCTGACTCGCGTTCTCCGCTTCGCGGCTCTCTCACGTGGGGAAAAATCAAGAAAAAAATCAAGAAAAACCTCTGGGACCAGGGTAACAATCCGTTCGAATCGTAAGTGTTCAAAGGTCGTGGAAATATCTTCGGACATTCTCGGCAACGTTCGGAAGTCTTCGGGAAATCGTCGGAAATCTTTGGAAGTGGCTCGGACGTTTTCGGAAATCCCGCTCATGACGAGGCAAAAATCTCACGCGTTTCACTCAGAAAAAGTTGGCAGGTATACATTAGGATTTTTTTTTTAACAAACTGGCAAATGCCCCATGGCGGGAAAGAACGAGCTGTTCAAATGCCCAGCAAACCAGCTAAAAGATAACTTCATTTCTTAGTTTCAGAGCTAACCGTCATTGTAATGAAAGCTATTTCAGGCGGGAGTGAACAGGCCAAACTAAGTCTCAAATAAGACAACTTGTTTCTCTGTATTACTCCAGTGACCATTCATTCTGTTGATGTCCTATCTCATTTCGTCTTTCCTAGACAAAGTTAATCACAATTTTTTTGTCTTTGCCCATGAACTTTTTAGTGAAAGGAAGTGACAGTTCTGTGAGGTGAAAATCACAAGGCTGTCAAATACCCCAGGGTAGACTAATACCTGTCTCCTAGGATGGACAATGAGGAAAAAATGCTGGAATAAACTGATGCATTAGTATAGAAATGTGATTATACGCCAGCCTGCCCAGGGCAAAGGCCCTGGCCAAATGGAGTTGCTTGTCATTGCAAGTTTGGAACTACAAACTTCCTAATGGAAAGGTTTTTGAACCATTTTGTTCAGAAAATAAGTATTAATTTAAGGTTCAAGTCTGACAATGACAACAATCGTATATTTGTGAAACAGGTGTCTGAAAAAATAAAAACTCGAAATGTCAAGGTCTTACTCAGAAAAAGGAAATTCTGAGTCCCCAAAGGGAATTGAACCCATGACTTTCTAAATTAACAGTTGGAATAGCTCTACCAATGAGTTATGAGAGACCTGTGCAGTGTCAGTGAGGCCATTCAGTTGGGATTTTGTGCCTTCAAATTGTTGGGGCCTGCATCATGCAGCAACAGACCTGTAAACTCAAACTACCCATACCACGCAGGCATTCCAATAGACATAAACATTGTGCCCACCTGATTACTAATCCAAGTCGCTTTGTGTAATTTTTTTTCAGTCGTCCTAGATCTGTGGATGAAGTAGCGTACCAAGATGAAGTTGTTTCTGTGTTAAAGAAGTCTCTTGAGGGAGCTGATCTTCCCAACTTGTTGTTTTATGGCCCTCCTGGTACAGGGAAAACATCCACCATACTAGCCATAGCAAGGCAACTGTTTGGGTATGTAACAAAACCTTATTTTTGATCTGCCTTGTTAATAATATAGTTGAAAAAATCTAATGATCATCTTGCATTTGACGTAGAACAAATGCACTCCCAATACAGATTGGAGTCGAGATAGTATGGGACAATGTTGATTGAATGAATGGATATTGGGATGCGTATCCAGCATCCCCTGCAGATTTCACAGGGGTGGATGACATCATCACCAACTTGGGAGATTTGTGGTTAGCCAGGCCATGTACCAAACTCAAGTCTGCATAAGATTCCTTACCTTTGATTTTTTCTGGTTGATTCATATTTACAGTGTTAGTGATAACTTTTGGTTTTATGATCAATCTCAAATAATTATTGATATAACCCTTAAACTGCTCGGATCTTGTGTCTTATAGGGGGCCTCGATCGATGGTAACGGTTGATATGTCGGTCGACACATGGTCGACTCACGGTCGATATCTCGGTCGATGTATCCACCGAGTATCGGTCGATTGTCGGTCGAGTAACGGGCGAGTGTCGGTCGAGCATCGGCCGCTATATAGGCGACGTATCGACCGATCATTGGATCACCTTCGGTCGAGAGATCGACCGACAGTCGGTCGCGATAGCATCGGCAGAGTGTCGGCAATATATTGGTGAACCGTCGGTCAAGTATCGGTAAAGTATCGGTCGATGCATCGGCCGATACTCGATCGACACGAAAAAGGAACGAGGATTTTGCTTTGTTTTAAACCGGTTAAACCGGGACACTACAGTGTAATACGCTGGCATATTTTTGCGCTTTCTCTTGACCTAACTTGACCTAATGTGGTAAAATGATGCAATAGTGGAAGAATCAAATGAGATAACGACAGACTATCGACCGACTATCGGTCGTTATTGATATGACGACCGATATAGCGGTGCGCTATGTACATGAATGTCGATCGAGATAAGGAAGAAGTGTCGAAAAAACATATCGATAGAATATTGACCGATATATCGGCCGATACTATCGGCCGGTAAGCGGTGAAATATCGATGAAGTATCGGTGATGTGTCGGTGAAGTGTCGGTGTATTGTTATCTATATCGGCCGACAGCCACCTCGGTCGATACGACGACTGCCATAGCGGTACAACATCGACCGAGTGATCCCCAATTATCGACCGAGTGTCGACCGAGTAGCGACCGAGGCTCGACCGAGATATCGACCGTCAGTCGACCGACATATCGACCGTTACCATCGATCGAGGCCCCCTATAAGACACATCTTTGGGTTGCAGGGTAATTAATGAAGACAATAATAAAGTTAATTTCCTTAAAAACTTGTGTATAAGACGCACTCGTAAGTAAGCCGCACCCCCAACTTTGGCAAACTTTAAAAAAGAGACAGTGAAGTTTGATGCCTTACAAGTACTTTGTGGTCAACATTAAGCTTAACAAACTTATTTAACAAATTTGGATGCTTTTCACCGTCAAGTTTTAAAAGACAGTTATCGATAACTTTGAAATTCGTTGTGGTCTGAAAGTGGATCGTGCCATGAAATGAACAACAGCTAATTAACCAGGCATTTGGGTGCAGACAGAGGACTATGCAGCAGTGTGTGGATATCATGTTTACCAAGATGTGTGGGAGCCATCCACTGGAGTAAAACTCATTGTTAAACAGCAGTTCGACAACCCCATGAATAAATTTACGGTCAAAGTGATAAAAAGCAATGAAACGGTCGGTCATTTTCCCCATGAGTTCTCTCGACAATAGCATGGAATTTTCTTGCTCATGTTGGAGAGATCAGCATTGATGTGATCGGCCACCCAGGGCACTGCAACCAGCTATCCTGAGGAATGAAAAATTCCATACCAGCTGGAGTTTAGTCGCTCTAGCAAAGTGAAAATTAGTCACTTAAAGGAACTTCCAGTGAAGAAGATTGGATGATAGAATCTGAAGAAACAAAACAGCTCCTTTAGCAGCCATTACTGCTAGCAAAAGCAATGAATTAACAACAACAGGTTTTCAGTTTTGAAGTATGTTTATTTATCGAGTCTTAAGAGGTATTTATGACCTTAATTTGACAGTTTAGACTTCCCAATAGAGATGGTCTCGTAGATAAGCCGCACCCCCAATTTTGAGGCCAAATTTGGGGTAAAAAGGTGCGGCTTATACACAAGTTTTTACAGTATTAGAATTTTACTTGAGGCAGATGTTGGTTTAGGTAGTTACTCCAGAATTATTCTGGATTTTGAACTAAATATCTGTTATAATTCTCTTGTTAAGATCTGAAATGATGAAAGCACGAGTGCTTGAACTGAATGCATCTGATGAGCGTGGAATACAGGTCTGTAGCATAATTTCTATAATCACCATTGAATTACCCGTTGATACAACTCAGTTGATTCTCAGCTGGTTTGTAATGAAAGTCAAACAGTACCACATATTTAACGGAAATTATAGTTAGTTTTGTAGGATATGCAGTTTCAGTTGAATTTACAAGTTTTTGATTATACGCTGTATGATTTAAGTAAACTTCTAAGCTTTCTACTCTGCTAGAGTCTTGTTCACAGTGATTTGGTCAGGTCACATGACATGTCACCTGACCAGTGTTGTCCAGATTGCTAGAAGGTTGTACCTCCCCCCGTATACGTCTCTATTTAGGCACCACTTCCTCAGAAGTGTTGAGACACATCAATAAAGACAAGCCAGAACATGATGTCCACATGGATGAGGCACAGATTTTGGACAGAGATCCAGACTGGTTAACGAGAGGAGTTCAGGAGGTAATCTACATCAGAGCCCACACGCTGACCCTAAATAGAGACGGGGGAGATACAACCCTCCAGCGATCTGGACAAGGCTGGTCAGGTCACAAGTCACGTGACCTGACCAAATCACTGTGAACAAGACTGTAGCAGAGTTGAAAGTTTAGTATTTTACTTTAATATTTGGAAACACTAGTCTCAGGTCCATTTCAGTCTATGAAATATGTTATTAATTTTAGTGCCTTTAAAAATGTCATCAACAATTATTATAGGTGGTGAGAGACAAAGTGAAAAAGTTTGCCCAGCTGGCAGCTTCTGGTGTACGGCCAGAGTAAGTGGTGTTTTACTTCATTATTTAGATCATTCAACTTAACTTGGGACCTCTTTTTTCTTAATTAAAAAAAATGGATTGATAGGCTGTTAAATATTGCAGTCCAATAGTTAATGCCTTAACTTGGGTGACCCAGTTGTAAAAAAATAGTCATCTCTGTAAATATTCATGTGAGCTAAATAAAATTGACTTGACTTGACTTGATGTAGCTTGAAACCTGATGTGTTTGATTATTCCTTTCCAGACCTTCTTCCCCTGGTAACTTAATGCAATGTAAACTCAACTGGATCTAAGATCTGACATGGTTTACTTTCTGACTTTCAAACATGTACTTTTTTCTTTTTTAGTGGTAAAAAGTGCCCAGCATTTAAGCTGGTCATTTTAGATGAGGCAGATTCTATGACACCAAGTGCTCAGGTTTGACATTCTTTGTTTGATTTAGTTCCAAGAGTGAACAGCACACAAACCTTTTAATTGAAGACTAAATCAACTGTTACATTTTTATGAAGCCTGTCCTTGATCAGTTGTCATCACAGACGTACAGACCTCTCTCTCATTTTCTTTTCTTTTCTTTTTTATTTTGTGGGACAGGCAGCCTTGAGAAGAACCATGGAAAAAGAGACGAAGTCAACAAGGTTTTGCCTGATTTGTAACTATGTTAGTAGGTATGTGGGTTAACTTATTTAATTATGCTTTCTCTCTGAATTGGCCGATGGAGAGGCCTGTAGTAATAAGTTTTTTAGTGTGTTTTAAGAACAATGAAAAGCACTCCAGGGATGCCATGGACTCTTGTAGAAGCTGGCTCACATGGAAAGCAGCTAGGCACATATTAAAGGAAGTCTATCATTGTTTTTATTCTCAAATAGTAGCCAGTTGATGGCATGGGGGGCAGGGCACTCCCTATAACTCACTTTATGGAGGCTCCGCCCAAAAGGGGGACTTTTTTCAGGCTGGAGGTATATCAAGGATAGGGATTTCACAATCTGTAGTATAGAAAAGGGTGGGGAGAACTGCCATTTGGGTTTTTATAAGGGCTGTTCAAAATACTAAAAAAGACTCAACAAATAGAGATACAGTGTTCTACTGTAGGTATGTGGAAGGGGTACCTCCGGATGGCTACTAATATCAGTGCTGAACTTGCAAACAGGCACTGTACTAAAAGTCATCAGCTGGTCATTGTAAGGGTTGCAGGTTACTAAAAAGCAACATTTTATTAAATTTTTACAGAATTATTGAGCCGTTAACTTCACGGTGTTCCAAATTTCGTTTCAAGCCATTGTCCACAGAAACACTGGAGAAAAGGCTCAACATGATTTGTGAACAAGAAAATGTGAAGTGTGACAATAAGGTATGGGAAACAAATCTGTCCAGAGATATTTAGAATGTTTTGTGGTTGATAGCATAAATAAAATCTCACATAGAGAAACATGCAAGAATGCATTTAATTTTCTGTTCCCAAAAAAATATGTCAATGTTTGCAGCCCAACACATAGTTAAACTGTTTCCTGAGGTACCAGTGATAAAAGTGTGTTGTTATCTAGCTCGAGTTTCGTAAACTAGTCAATCTCCCAATATTTTTCCTGCGGCATCCCAGTGCATGAAAGCTGTCAAAAATTTTTCAGTTGTCTAACTTTACAACAGAGTTCTCAGGAACCATTGAAAATATTGAATTAAAGCCTCACACACTTTGTTAGCTTATTATGTTGTGATTGATATAGTCCAATTGTTTGGAAGTCCACAAATAACGCAAAGGCTCATAATTCACTTTGGAAACGGTCCCTGTCAGGTTTACATTTGACAGCTTGCTTGCTCCTACAAAACCAAAAAGGGTGTTTAAAGTGCTATATTTTCAGTTTCTTTGTTTTGTCAGCTTTACAGTGATATACAGTTTTCCAGGATTTATTTGAAAACAGTGTTTGTAGAGGAAACTCTCAAACATTTACAGTAACCTTAATGCATATACAGAATCCATACTAAAAGACACAGTAATCTGTAAAGATAATTTATGCATACAAAAAAAACCTGGCGTCATGCAAGGTACATTTTAAGATTAATAATTTGTTTATTCATCTATTATTTTAAACATTTATTTTACCAGGCAATCCACGAGCTAATAAAGATATCAGAAGGAGACATGAGAAAGGTAGATAAGAGGATATTACACACTGTTCATGTAAATAGGACAAGTACCTAATTCTAAACTTTCCAGTAGACTGTAGGGCTGTCATTGAGCTAAAATGAGAAGCAGTCTCCACAAGGAAACTAGAAAGACTTGTTTGATCATATTTATCAGACTCTGAGTAGCCAATAATCATAATAGTCAGCTGCCGGCTTCCAATGACAGCCCTGTATGGGTGGTATGTCCCCCCAAACAAATGCTTGTAGCAGGTATGAGCCACCCCTACAACTGTCCCTTTCCCTGACTGTTGGACTTGCCACAAATCAACTTTTTATGGCACCAGGGGGAGCAACAAGTGGACCGAGTCGCAAGGCAAAAATGGACTTTGAGAAAGTCTACCTGACTGTATGCAAGAAAAGATTTGGAAATTAAAATTAAACATGCACATTTATATTCAACTTTCTGATCTCCCATCATTCCATGCCACTCTTGTTCATAGTCATTTTAAAATCTGTCGTGTGTTTTCCAAGGCCATTACATACCTGCAGAGTGCATACAGACTGAAGGGAGAAGACAATATAGAGGCTGATGATATCACTGAAATAGCTGGGGTATTGTATTGCTTATTGTAGTTTTTATTATTTCATGTGCTTCAGAGGAACATAAGCCCCAATATCGACATGTATATTTTCCTTATATAATTACTGGTCGCCATTTTTTTCTTAAGGCACTATCGTGGCTAAAGCCAATAAAATGCTTGGCTTCCTTCTCAGGAACTGCTCAACTAACCTCTCTCCAGTTGTTTAGCACTCTCTGTTTGTTGCCCTTGTGCATTCCCATCTGAAATATGCTAGTCAGTTATGGGCACCCTGCTACTCTGGTTCTATCTTCCTGATGCGTCTCATTGAACATGTGCAGAGAAGGGTCTTGCACTTTATCTTGTATGGTCTGGGTCTTGATTACAAAACTTGGCTTATCCACTTAAAGCTGTTGCCTCTCTCCTACTTTCTT
Organism: Pavona decussata; assembly: GCF_977016875.1. Taxonomy (NCBI): domain Eukaryota; kingdom Metazoa; phylum Cnidaria; class Anthozoa; order Scleractinia; family Agariciidae; genus Pavona; species Pavona decussata. Next base: position 6,556,324 of record NW_028145860.1, on the reverse strand, counting down.
GAATACTTGGATCTCCTCTCTCTTTTTCGCTGTCTCAAAGGTGAGATCTTTCTTCATGTTACCCAATTTGTCCAGTTTTCTTGTTCTTCCACGCGTCATGGACCTTCACTCCATTCCCGTTCACACCTCTACTTTCCGTGAATCCTACTTTGCTCGGATTTGCCTGCTATGGAATTCTCTTCCTGTTAAACTGCATTTATCTGAATTTACATCTGTCTTCAAGTTCCGGCTGAAAGCCCTCCTCTTTGATAGACATGGTGCATAATCTGTCCTCTGTGCCACCGCCTTACTCCCGCTCTGTCTGTTCTGGTTAGACCTTTTCCCTTCATTGCCTGCGCGCTTGTTATTTACCTACCATTGTGTTTAATTAATATTGTATTGTCAAACTCGCTTCTGTTCGTATTTTTGTCTTTGCCTTGTATACCTGCTGTTCGCTTCTGTAGATCATTGTATTTTGTATGCCTGTACCTACTCTGTTTTCTGTAACGTCCACTTACCGTTGGAGGTCGACCCTTGTAAGGGACCTTGTGTCCTTTTGCTTATTCTCCATGGGTTTTGTCCCTCAATGTATAAATAAATAAATGAATAAATAAATAAATGGGCAACTTTATTAAAATGTCAAACATTGGTGGTTATCTCCTTCATCAAAAATACAATTAAAATAGTAATAATATTACTTTTTATATTGTAAGAAGAAACTAGATGCTGGGGTCCGTTTCTCAAAAACTCACAAAAAGTATTTTCAAATCTGTTTCCTATTTGATTGGTGCTAGTTTTTTGTTGAATTAACCCAATGTGTTTCTTCATCTTGTTTTAAAAGTTTGTAATGTTTTTTTTCTTTCAAATTATTAAAAAATCGACTTTCTGGCAATGAACCTTGTGCCCGTAAAATAGTTTTTTGGTAGCGAAATGCTTTGGGGACTTTTGAGAAATGCTTGAGTGTAAAGGGTTAAGGTTACCCTATACCTTCAGAGGTGTCTCGCGTCCAAGCGATGTAGCGCGTCCAGTTTAAACTGTAGATACCTAAACCTCCATATCAAATGAAAGCTTATAGAGCTGTCTATCAAACTATACTAAGAATTTTGAAATAAAATGAAATGTCGAATTTTTCACGACCTCTAAATGCGAGCGTCCGAATCACCTTTTCAAAGCTACAAGTCAAAGCGAATTTTGTTTTTCGCTAATTTAATTTGCTCCTCAGTTTCCAGACCCAAAGCGCTAAAAAAATGTGTCTGCGTTTTGCCATATTCAATCGTGAATGAAAAGTTATAGCACATTTTCGAAATGGGATAAAAAAAATGTGGAGTGATCGTACAAAAATCGCTCTTGGAGAAAAAGTGTTTCGAAAGAAAAAAATTCACAGACACGTTTTTGTTGTTTATATGTTAAACTGGCTACTGTCCAAATTTGAAGGCAAACGAACAAATTTCCTTTGAGTTTTAGCTCTTTGAAGTGGCTCCTCCAAGTGAAAAATATTCATTCGAGAAAACAGCGCTAAAAATTCGGCAATTCATTTTATTTTAAAATTCTTGGTTTAGTTTGATAGCCAGCTCTATAAGCTTTAATTTGATATAAGGGTGTAGGTATCTGCAGTGTAAACTGGTCGCGCTACATCGCTTGGATGCGAGACACCTCTGAAGGTATAAGGTAACTTTAATGCCCAAACTTTTGCTGGTTGTTTTACAGGTTGTTCCAGCCCAGATGGCTGACAAACTGTTTGAAGCTTGTGGCTCTGACTCTTATGACAAGCTGGACTGTACTGTCAAGGTAGAATACACATAGCTGGGCAGTTATTACACAAGGAAAGCGGTTCCCAGGTTTTCAGGCGTCCAGTGGATGCTCACTTGTCAAAAAAATAGAGTTAATCTTCACATAATTCTTTTAAATAAAACATTTATCAGACACATAATTTCCTGAACAACACCCATGTTACAGTTTTTAGCTAAAAGCCTAGGTGTGTGGAATTCTGAGGGTATAAATTATCGAGTTATAGTAAACAACAGTTTATAATATTTCCAATATATGCTTGCTGATGGAAGAATAATATTTGCTTGCTTGTCTAATTTGTTCAACAATAAATTATAGGAAATTATAGCTGAAGGGCATGCTGCTGCTCAGGTTATAAACCAGGTGAGATATCAGATTATTATTGAGTGATAATAAACAGTTGTTGGCTCAAGACTACAATGTCCTGATTGAGTAGTAGGGGGGACCCCACTGTGGCTTCCACACTGTATTTTTGACAGTGCTAAATCTTATTTATCATTGTGAACATTTCTGTTTTTCTTTTCTCCTGTTTTATGTTGTCTCACAGATGCTACTTTTAACCTAGTGCCCAGCACTTTCTCTCCTTGTTCCTGTGCACCACCCACCCTCCCTCCCTCCCCTGTTTACTCCCATTGAGTAGATAATATGCAGATTTTCCTTTTTGACTCAACCGACGTATATTATGACTGGTTTGATTTTGATGCATCAGTTTCTCTCTCTCTCTCTTTTTTTTTTTTTTGGTCATGGATCTGATGTTTAATTTTGCTTGTATCAGGTTCATGATAAGATTGTGGAAATGACTGAGTTAAATGATCATCAAAAATCTGCCATCCTGGAAAAATTAGCGGTGAGTATAGACATGTAATGTAACATGTGACAGACCATGAGGTGTTTATTTGCTTTACAGCTCCAAATTAAATAATGTTCAGGCATGGATCCAGGAAGGAAAGTCGCTGTTTTCTGATAATGTAAGCGTCAAATGCGCAAGCTTCTATTGGGGGGCTGGGAGCATGTTCCCCTGGGTAATTTTTAAATTTTAACTCCTGAAAGTTCTATTTCCTGGGTTTTCAAGTCACTCTGACAGTCATTTTCCATACTTAAACCTGGGAAGTTTTTTTAAAAAAATATATATATTTATTGTCCAAACTCTGACCGTTTTTTGTAAAACCCTGGAAACCGGTCTGGATTCGTGTCTGATGTTGTCAAGACTGGTCTGAAAAAGCATGCACTTACAGCTTTTAATTGCACGCATAAAAGAAAGATGTATAGGATTTCTTTTTTGATGCTACAAGGAACCGAGTTAACTTGCTGCATAAAGCAAAAGTACGCATGGTAGATTAAGGTTCTTTTCGTATTTGGTGTTCTTAAATGTAGGTAGCGGCATCAGACAAAATTAACATGTTGCCATTTTGCATTTCTTGCAGATTGTCGACAAATGTCTGTGTGATGGTGCTGATGAATACTTACAGATCCTCAGCTTATGTTCAGTTATGATGAATCAGTTCTGTCATGCTGGCCAAACATGAATGACTTGAAAAGGAAAAAATTGAATGACTTCACCCTCTGATGACCTTAACTCATAATAGTAATTATTATTAATGTGGCCTTTGTGATTAACAAGTGTGATAACAAATTTCCATGAACTGTGACCTTACCTGTAAAAAGAACGTCATGTAACAAGTAATGGCCTGACATATTCATTATTAGGGGAAAATTTTTTTTGCGGACTATTTCAGTATAGACGGCATTCATGTTCTTCTGCGACCCATTCTGTTTTCAGAATGAACAGAATAGCATTCCGTTCATTCTGCCCCTCATATAGTTTGGTCAGAAGAAGAAGAATTGCATTATTTTGGGAAGTGTTACTATCTGTTCCATGATTCATAAACCAGAATAAGAATTGACAGAATTGCCCACAAGAATGCGGGCAACCTGAACCGTTTGTAAAGTCTTACATGGTTGGTCGAGAAGACAAAAGAATAAACAAAAGAATAATGCTCCCATGCAGGTCCAAAAAACAATGCGGCTGCAGGTTATGAGGGTCCAGTGAAAATAGAGCTTTTGAAAGGAGCAGGTCTACTGAAGAATATACCCTCAGTAAACACAGCTTTCCATTCAGAGAGGTACTGGTAATGGGTATTTCCACCATTGTATATACAACTCTTACACATGCCCATTCGGCGTCTTTTTCTGCTTCTACATTTGTAACATCAAGAATCACAAGGAGCAGAGGCATTGAAATCACGAAAATACGGTTCTGATAAAGCAACAAATGTTCATGCTCTTCATCTCCCGTGGTGCCGAACAAATGTTTTTATATAACTGCAATAACCTAATTTCAACGGATTGCCTGCAAGCGATAGGGAGAGAAAAGGAATGAAAAACCTACCAGAGTCAATGGTGATAGACGTCTGTCGGGTTAAATTGGGATTATTATTATTATTATTATTATTATTATTATTATTATTATTATTATTATTATTATTATTATTATTATTATTATTATTATTGTTATTGTTATTGTTATTGTTATTGTTATGGCAGTAAAAACTTCTGGATGCCCAGATTACCTAAACAATGATTGGGCGGCCAGCCGTAGCCAATCAATGTAACGACAAAAGTCCATACAATTAAACTCCGAACTTCTAATTATTATTAACTACCATTATCTAACTATTATTATTATTATTATTATTATTATTATTATTATTATTATTATTATTATTATTATTATTATTATTATTATTATTATTATTATTATTATTATTTAAATTAATAATGCTTTAGAAATACACAGACAAGTAAAAACTAGCGATATAATGTTCCGACGTTTCGGCGACGTCATGACGCCATTCTCAAGGAATGAATAATATACAGGGTGTTTCAAAAGTTCGTGGACATTTTAAAAAGTCTATACTTCATCCAGATTTCTTATATTTCTCTCCATTTTCTTGCAGATATTAACAAATCTTACTGTTTATCGATTTTCAGAACTTTTGTATGAGTCAGATAAAAAGCCTCGTTGAAATAAAGATTTTCCCGCCAAAAGGTGCAAATCTCTGTCGTGTGTGTTTTTGTACTTTCCCGCCATTTTTGTCTGTTTTCAGTAGAAACTACTTACTGAAGATTTTCAACGTCTTTTTAAAAATTTTTAATTATGAACCCTAGAAAAGCAGTCTATTTAAGAGCACAGGCAGCAATTCTACGATCATCTGGAGTATCTGTTCGAGAAACGGCTAAAATACTGCAAAAAAGCAAGAGCTGGGTAGCGAAGTGGTCAAGTTCACAAGAGTTTTACGACAAGCCAAGAAGTGGTCGACCATCAGTCCTTAACAGAATCACAAAGAAAGTTATAGAAAAAGCAAAGTATAAACGAGGAAATTCTACAAGAAAAATCAGCAAACAACTGAAGAACAAAGGTCTGCCTGGATCTACACCAACAGTGTGGAGGTATATGTCAAGAAAAGGATGGAAACCTTTGAGACGAAAAAAGCATCCACTTCTGAGCAACAACCAGAGGAAAGCTCGCTTAGTATTCGCTCGTAAATATCGTAAATTTACAGCAGATGAATGGGAAAATTTTCTCTTTAGCGATGAGTGCCCTAAATACCTTTTTCATCTTCCGAACCCTAAAAACGATATAGTATGGAGCTCACAGGAGAGTCAGGTTCCGCCATCGTACCAAGTTAAAGGAAGCGCCACTTCCTACATTTCATCCCGCAAGGACAAACTGTAACGGCAGAGTATTATATCACAAAAATCCTTGAGAAAGAAGTGAATCCTCTTTTCAGCCGAAGATCTACAACAGAAGAGCCTGTAAAACGAAAGCTTTTCACGAACAATAGCAGTGCGACCTTCGTTCAAGATGGCGCATCAGCTCATACGGCGAAAGCAACACAGCAGTGGTGCAAGAGAAACCTTGAATTTTATCCAAAAAGGTGAGTGGCCAGCAAATTCACCTGACCTTAACCCTATTGAAAACCTATGGAGCATCATCGACGAAGCTGCATACAGAGATCCGATCCCTAAGACGATGGGAGGACTAAAATCAAGGTTACGGCAAGCCTGGCGAAACATACCGCTAGCAAGGCTAAGGGAGCTGGCTCGTTCCATGCCGCAACGGCTCAAAAACGTTATACAGAACAATGGAAGGCACTCTGGATATTGATGTTTCAACAGTGATCAAAGGAAACAATGTACATAAAACTGGAAAACCTTCATTTATATCGGATTCCTAAAACTATCATTTATTTGTATTAAAAAAAGTGTCCACGAACTTTTGAAACACCCTGTAGTCCAATATAAGCGAGTTCAACGGAGTAAGATCTTAGATTAACATAATGGAGTAGTTGAACTCGCTTATATTGAACTACATTATTCATTCCTTGAGAATGGCGTCATGACGTCGCCGAAACGTCGGAACATTATATCGCTAATTATTATTTAATGAATGTTATTCAGCACACTAAGAATACATTACAGTCCTATACAAAACTTGCACATATTCGATTAGCCATTTTATTTCTCTTATAATAAACATGGGGATTATCCTGTTGTTTTGTCGGATATGAATGTCGTGAAATCACTTGAATTTTGAAGATAGCGTGGACCACAATAAGTTATTGGGTTGAGTTTGTTGTTGGTTGTCGTCCTTGTTCCGAGAGGTTTTCTCTGGGTACACTCCAGTTTTGGTGGTATCGAAAGCAAAGACCGAAGCACAAAGCACCCCAAAACTCGAAAATGAAGCACCCAAGGTCGAAAACCAAGCTCTGTAGGTCGAGCACCCTAAAACTCGAAAACGAAGCTCTCTAGGTCGAAAACTAAGCACTCTAAACTCGAAAACGAAGCACCCTATCAATTACAATCACTTCAACAGTGGCGAAAAACCAAATTTATGGTGATTAGATAGCTAGATTGTTGTTAAAGAACTAAGAAGCTTTTACACAAGAAAAATATCAAAAAAAAGGTAAAGCTTGACATGTTTATTCACGTGGAAAACAGGAAATGCCACTTTGAAGTGTTACTTTTAATTCAGTCCGCTGCGGAAATAGGCCTTTTCACGGTTTTCGACGCCATTTTGACGAGTAGGCAAACAGGCTTGAAATAACAGTGTTTGTATGGAAATCCGATGTCAAATAATTTTCATAAAGCATCGCTTCTGAAAAATTCATGAATTGGAAACTTTTGGCACTAGGAAGTGAAGGATTTTAAGAAAAAAATAGGAGGGATGTGGCTGTGCCAGAAAGCGTCCAGTCGTGTTTTGAACTTTCCATACATTTCCTTTTTTTTTTTTTTCCCGCGAACTATTTTTAGTAGCAGTTCACGGCTGGTTCGTTATACAGACAAATGTATGGAAAGTTCAAAACACGACTGGACGCTTTTCTGGCACAGCTACATCCCTCCAATTTTTTTCCCTAAAATCCTTCTCCTAGTGCCAAAAGTTTTCATTATTCATGAATTTTTCAGAAGTGATGTTTTATGAAAATTTTTTGACATCGGATTTCCATACAAACACTGTTACTTCAAGCCTGTTTGCCTACTCGTCAAAATGGCGTCGAAAACCGTGATAAGACCTATTCATTTTCAACACCTCGCAGCTCAATAGTTTAGCGCGCAGCAATCTATCCGTTATCGTGCTTGATTCGTGGCTAAATTTCGACCCTGAAGAAAACAAGACAAAACCCTAATTCAGGCTTAAAAACTGAGTGCTTCGTTTTCGACTTAGGGTGCTTCGTTTTCGACCTTGGATGCTTCGTTTTCGAGTTTTGGGGTGGTTCGTGCTTCGGTCTTCGTTTTCGATACTACCCTCCAGTTTTCCTGTCTCCTCAAAAGCCAACATTTGCAAACTCCAATTCGATCTGGAGAGTGCCGATCGCCATACTGTAAAGCGCATTTGATCATCTCGTCATTGAATTATGCGCTATACAAATTTAAAATTTAATTTAAACAATTTTTTTTACAAGTTGAGGTATTCACATTTTCATCTTACAAGGGATTGAAGAACTTGAAAACATTGGCCCGACTTTTTCACGGCCGTTCGTAATCGAAAACGTTTATGAATAGTTTCCGTGAACTACTGAGAATATTCGTTATAAAGAAAATATGGCGTTTATTTGTCTCAAATAAGTAGAAATGTAGAAACTTTTGAAAAGGTACTAGATAACAACAAAACAATAGCTTTCAGCACGTAATCGAGGCGGCGGAAGGGCAAACATAAATAGGAGAGATGAGAAGGAAGGAACAATGAAATGGCAATAATTTATTAATTAATTGTTCATCAGTGGATAAAAACAGAAGCTCTGTTGGTGAATAGGGCTGACTTCACCAGCACAAGTATTACTATAGAAACCGTTTCATGGATACGTTATAAGTTGTACAGACGATACCGGAACCATTATTACCCGCAATGTTAGGATCGAGATGGTGAAGATTTTAAAGCTGTTCTGCGAGTTAATGGCGATACTCGCTTGCATCAGACCCTCCATGCTGACTACGAACCACAATATTCAACCGAGTGAAAGGTAATAAGACGTCTTACGTTTTATAGCCGTTCATGAATGCTTCCTGTCGTATTAAGGGTGCTCGTTCTTGAGCAAGATGTAATGCTAAAACAGTAAGTGATAAAGACAAGAAATGGAATTTATCTAGAAAAGGTAGAGGGATGTTTGCATTCATTTTGTTTTTAACAGGGAACCAACGGCAGGATATATATAAAAAAAAAGCCTTTAAATGCCAATTTTGGTCTCTCACCAATGTATTCTTGTAAAGTTACCGCAATGAAGGATCATTTGAAACAGCTCAACACAATTTCACTTTAACGAGCTCCTTGCATATTGTATGCAACAGCAACTTCACCTCTATCGTCTGTTAAAGGTAGTTTTTATGAAGAGGTAGATTTTCCGGAAAATACAGCAATTATTAGGTTGTGAGATTCGTCGCTTTGGAAAAACAGACTGAGGGTGGTATTTTATTGGAAGGTTAGGCATTGCTTTATTTAAAATATATATATATATATTTAATTTTCCAGATCATCAGTATCAGAGAATTCTGAAAATTATTCCTTTTTATTTCACTTTTACCCTCTAACATGATTCAAAATGCTTATGATAATTTTATCATGCAATATTTATTTTGCACTCTAGGATACCAACTAAAAACTGTAAAAATGATCTTCTTCTTATGAAATTGTCGAGTGAAAACAAGCAGACCACTTTCGTTAGATATCGTGTCACGACCGGTTCATATTTTCAAAATTCTGTTTTAACGCTGAAACATGATCATTTATTCATAGTCGTCTAACAATTCCACCTGAAATTACCCTAAAAGACTAGAATTTAACCATATTGTGCTAATTTTGAAATATTGTGTTTTCCCCTATTGAGATAATCTGCGGGGTAAGCTATTATGTACCAGTTGCCATGACTTTTAACAGGTGACAAGACATCAATTCATCAATTTTTTTATCAGAAAATTTTTATTACATGATGGGCGCTCTGGTTGGTCGCCAGCCGTCTTATTCATTACTCTTTTGCCCCATTCACACCAAGGCTTAAACTCGTTTAAAAGCTGTTTAGTTAAACCAGGAACCATTATCAAGGATTATGGCTCCTGGTTACAACACAATTTAAAATTGTTGCTTTCATAAAACTGAGCTTCTTTCGTTTTTTTGTCGACTACAAATTTAGCGCAAATGAAACCATAATATTAAAGTTAAAGTTTACTTGAATCCTATGTCAAAGCCAATGGTTCAGCTTTCTGATACCAATTTTCATTTTGTTAAACCCGGTTTAATTAGACATGTTTTGTTGGTGTGCATGGGGCCTTAGATCACTCATATTATGGTTCGTATTTAATACACTGGGTAAACAGGGTTTCTTTTTTTGGAGATCACGTGACAATAACATTTTCCCGCGCTTGCATCCCGCGCCCCGCTCTTCATGTGATGAAAATGTTTCGTGTCGAGTTTTGCTGTGTCGTGAACATAATGAATTGTCTCGCTGGATGTTTCCTTTGGAAACATAAACACAATCAAGATATTCCTGCTTTACTTGACGTGGAGAAGATATTGAATCTTGTGTCACAAATGGTGAGTTCGTATGTAGAGTTCGTATGTAGTAACAGCACCAGCAACACGATAAACTTAAATGTGCAGTCACTAATTTTTTTTTTTTTTTCATGTGGCTTGTTAGTTCATAAGCTTATTTAAAAGATAAAGATAAAGTCATGTATCGAGGTCCTTGTAACATTTCGAAATGTCTTTGCAACAATTGCGGGTTTAAGATGTTATAAACGTTGCGAACCTGCCTGCAGTTAAATATCTTACAAAAAGCTTTTCTAATATTTTATACAATTTTTGATGAAGTATCTGTACATGTGAAATATTACGTATTAATACTATTATTAATTAACGAAAAAAAAGTCGAGTGAATAGACTCGTGAGGCGGCTGTTGGAAGTAATATATAACATACAAGACCTGATACGCCACTATACAACTTCAAGAACGCTCCGATCGTCGTCTGACGCATTTCGCCTATGTCATATCAACCATAATCTAAAGTCGTATGGCTCCAGAGCTTTCGCTGTTTCGGCCCCAGAACTCTGGAACAAACTACCTATCGACATCCGTAATTGCGACAATTTAAATGTTTTTAAACGTAAACTTAAGACTCATCTTTTTTCGAATTATTTTAAACAAATATGATTTTTACTTTGTAAAGCGCTTAGAACAGAACTGGATAAGCGCTATATAAGTAGTTATTATTATTATTATTATTATTATTATTATTATTCCATTTTGTACCTTGAAATGTGTTTGCTCCAATGAGATAACGAGGAATAAATGGCGGTAGCTAATGCATAACTGAGAACAGAGGGTTTTCAAGCATTAAACGTATCTTAACCTTTCCATCCCGGGAGGTAGCGAGGCTCCAGCCTGGGGCCCAGACCCTCACCCTTTTAAATGCTACTTTTTTAGGGAAAAGCTAAAGTATGATTTTCTAATTAGGCTCAATTGCTACTTCTATGTTAAGATTCAAACTCAGTGCGTATCAGAGTAGAATCAAACTAGAAGAATTTCATTGACTTGAAACGTTTGGTGCGATGTCGTGAGCCCTGGCTAAATACTCCAACATTGTTGTACGATCATATTGAATGCACGCTGAAATGATTTTCATAAAGATTGTGATTGAACGCAAAACATTCACTCCAAAACGTGTTGGTCTAACATCATCCAACATGGGATACTAAACGTGACACTTTAGTTGAATCACAGCAAACGTTGAGGAAGGTGGTCACGAGGGAAGTGTTAGGCGTATCTCCCTTGATTTCTGATTGGTTCTTTGGGATTAAGTTGCTGCGTTCTTTGATTTCAGTTTCAGTACCGCAGATAACGAGTCCTTGTTCCGAGTAAATAAATTCGCTAACGTGCTTGACACCCCGTTGGATAATTATGACAAACGCGTCAGACCAGACATTGGAGGTAAGATTACTCGTGCCCGGGGTCTATCTTCTTTCCATCCTCTCGCGTATTCCAAGGATAAAGGTGTCCGAAGACCGCACTCGTTGGTGCGACGGACCAACGCAAAAATACGAACCGTTTTGCAGTCTACTTATATTTGCTAGTAATCAAGTATCTGAAATTAATAAGACTTAGAGTGCTTTCCATTTGCCAGAACTGACCTGTCAGTCTGTAAATTGAATCCGTCATTTTGAACTAGGGATGGTGCTGTAAAATCTTGAAAAATAATCACTCCAAAAACGGTACACGCTATTTTGAAGAATTTCGAAGGACTAGCATAAAACTTATCCTTCAAGTTGGTACATTTCGTTTACGAACTGACTGGTCTGGCTGGCCAGTTCTGACAAATGAAACTGAGCGCCCTTAAATTTATTTTATAGCCTTAAATAACGGCGAAATAGTTAGAAAGAAATCAATAAAAATGATAAGATAAAATTTTCAAATTATCATCCTTGTCATCATCAACATAATCATCTTCATCAACATCATCATCATTATCATTAAAAAGGACGGTACCTCATTCATTACAAATGCCCTTTGGAGCACCATAATAAACCTATACAAATGTACCTTGGTCTCTCTCGGAATCACCACCGTTCTTTCAATAACAACCCTTTTCTTTGGCATCCAAGCCACTCTTCCCAAAGTCGGCTACATCAAGGCCATCGATTATTATCTATTGGGGAGCTTTTTCTTTGTGTTTGGTGCATTAATTGAGTTTGCTATAATTTGCACTGTGCAAGTTAAAAGCGACAGGGACACAAAGTGTTCTTCAAACAAAATGGACTGCACGCGAGATTCATCCACGTTACACGCGCGATGGAGTAACATTACGTCTGTGGGTGAGACACCTGAACAACCAAGGGACGAATCTGAGGTAATAGTTTACGTTGAATTTCCTCTCCTAATTTCTCTCACTATCTGTAAACACTGTCTTTTCTCTAGCTATAGGTTTGGTGAGAGAGGAAACTTAGTTTATATAATGCTTAGGAGTGCTGTATTCCCATGTGCAAAGTTCTGATATGTTTGGTAAAGATTGATGCCGGTATGATTGATTCTGTTTATAAGAGTTACAGTTTAGCACCGCACTACACAGCTACAAACTACATATGCAGGGTACAATTTTACGGGGAAGGCGCGTTAAGATTCTTGTCCTTTACAATTTCAATAAGGAAATTCAGAGATTTGTTGGAGGCAGAGTGCAGACATTTCACAACAGGGATCTTTCAATTTATCCAGGTGTCTCGGAAGCTACGCTTTCCATAAATTTAAAAAACTGTTCCCAGCTTTGATCTTTCAGCTGACTGGCGGGTCGCTCTTCTCTTTACATAGAGTTGCTGAACTAATCTCTTTTTAAACTGAGTTACGTAACCACCATTACGATTTGACTTTCGATTTGACTGATAAGTAAATTAGTTTGGAAGAATAACGAAAATAATAATAATTCGCTCATTTGATTATATCTATATAGATACCTGCGCGTTATAAATTTTTATAAATCGTTATAACGTCCAAATTTGGGAAGTCAAAATCGGTAGATAACTGTGTTCAAACTTCTTGTAATTGGCATCTTTCCAGTGATATGCTGATTGACGACAAACAAGCAGATAGAAAAAAGTTGGTATTTATTTTTGCAGGGTTCATCGAAGCCAGGCCCTCTGACCTTTTTGTGTGTTCCAAGAAGAAACACTAAAGTGGCGGACAATGAAGTAAGCGGCAATAAAAATCTAAAACAGCCCGGATTCTCACCACACCCAATTGACAGAGTGTCCAGGATCTTGTTTCCTGTCGTCTACTTTCTCTTCCTTCTGGTTTACTGTATCACTTTTGCAGCAAGTTAGTCCTTCAAAACACGGCTATAGCGGACGCACTGGAATATAATACTACAACTGAATACTGCCGGCGAGACTCGTAGAACCTCCTCGATCTTGCAACAGGATGAACCTTGACTTGTCGATAAACAAAGCAAAATGTGTACCATCTTGAGAATGAGGTGGAGAAAATTCAGTTTATTCTCAAGATCGACGTCTCCGTTGCATTATACATTGAAGTACATGTCAGTAGCACAAAGCTTATTTTATTACACTTATGGTTTGAACGCTAAGAAAGAAAGTCAAAAAACTATCAAGCAAGCCAACAAGGAGTCTAATCGAACCCAGGCTACTAGACAAGCTGGATAAGCATTAGGATTTTCGTTTGCTTGACTTCATTTACATGCAAATGAAAGCTTCAAACTGTTTGTTTATGTTTTTAATCACCACAAGTGGTCACTCACCTCTCTGTTCCAAAAATGTTTCCTGATGTTAGAATCATTTTTTGGACACTTGTCAGTCAACGGACACCAAGCAGTAGTTCAGCTGAAAGTTTCATATAATGGTTACTTGGAGTAGGCTTAACCAACATTTATTTCTCCCTTTTGTCAGGAGAAAAATAAATAGTATTTGATAGCTGTTTAAAATTTTATGATTGCAAAACCGCGGCCCTTTTATATTGCTTTGGGCATCTCTCTTAATTACAAGATGGAGCAAATTACAGGTCTGTTTTGCGAAGGATTTTCATTAAACCTTTGCCAATATTAGTATAGCAGGTGCTAAATGTCCTAGAAAACAATACCCACCAGTTGACAAAACGTGAAAGACCTGGGACGCCTTAAGCTCGAAATAATTTAGAGACGGTGATTTTTTTTGCGGCTTCTTCTTGTGTCCTACCGTAGCTGGATCAATCGTTCGTTTTCTGTACTGAAGGTTAAAGGATTGAAATGATTGTATTTAATCTTCTCCGTGTTTGGTTGAGTTTTATTGCCCATTTATTTCTAGTAGAGGCGGCTGATTCATCAAGGTAAGTTGAACTTGTTTTGCAATTGTAGACGTTTTAGACCGTTTGAGCGCGTTAAACAGCACTTTACTTTAGCTGGCCACATTGTGGCAACTCTGAATAGCAAGTCATTGTAGCGGGCGTTGGTAAAGCTCGTACCTCGGAACAAAAGGGGCACCCAGGATTAAAAAAATAAAATAAAAATATATGAACTTAGCTGAGGCAGCAAACTCTTCACGGATGGATTTATGACGAATTATTTTGACAACTCTGCCGTATCGGAGATATGGGAGCCTAGATGAGTAGATGCCACACATCAGACATACACGTTACAAATGCACGTAACAAGGACGGTAACAGTGACGACGAGACCTAAGGGGAACTATGAAGCCTATTTACGGGCTCCTAGAAAGAGATGATGGATGATGTTCTTCGGTTTCGAATTATTAAATTATTGAAATTATGGGAGCAGACACAATGCACGCACGATACAATAGTTTCAAGCAGAAGCTATGGTTTGTGGCTAAGCTTGCCATCCTCAGTCCTTAGAAAAAGGCTCCTGTCAGCTGTAATTAAAACTGTAAATTCAATGATACAAGTCATTCCACAGCGTTATAAGCAAGCGTTTCTGTTTGGGTTTTGTGCTTTTTGAATGCGCGGACATTGGGACGAGAGCGAAAGAAACGGAAGAGGGGAAGGGGGGGGGGGGGGGGGTGAGGCCTCTTCCCTACCCTTATCCTTCCTTTTTTTTTTTCGCTGCTGAGAACTAAGAAATTTCAAGGGTCTTTTCGACAGAATCATTTAATGAACTGAATTCGATCGATGGCAAACCCCTCTGAATTACTTTTGTTCCGTCCTTTTAGTTGAGGGTAATCTTTAATGAGGAATGCCAACGTCACAAAAAGTGGTTTACAGAAGGGTCCTCTAGTTGTGTATCATCTCAATGTAACTCTTGTAGAACCTCAAGTAGGCCTGTTTAGAGATCTCATCTAGAACAACTTTAATGATATTTCACTCTAACTTATATCCCGTCTACATATGATTATTCATAAATGTAATCCACACATTTCCGAACATGACACATTCTTGTGCTCTATATATTATTATTATTCACGACACTACAACTATCAGCAGTGTCTTAACTGTTAATATTTTCTTTAATGTAAATACAGGACTTCATTTGAGCCAGCCCTGCCGAGTTGGACATTTCCTGTATAAATATTTCAGATATTTGTCCAAATAATGATAATAGCTGAAAACTGTCATCAGTATAAATTTGACTGACTGGAAGTGACAACTTGTACTCTTTGCAATAACAGCCCCAAATTCGTGACCCAAGAACTAAATAAATGTCTTTTCAGAAACGACACAAAATGGACTCTGTCTCAGGCCTCTCGCACCACCCTGATGTTACAACAGTTGCTTGGTGGTTATGACAAGAGATTGCGGCCAAACTTTGGAGGTAAGAATAGCATTTTATTTTTGTGTGTGTTCACAATTAGCTTTCCCTTTTTTGTTCACGTCAACGAAAAAAAGGTTATTTTTGCCTACTGTGTTTTAAATAATTACCGCAAATCTGGAGATCCGTTTTGATTGAGCGCAAAGTTATACTGAGGCATTGGAAATGATAAATTTGTGCCCTAAAGCATTTTTCTTTGATAAAAAATAACTCATTTGCACATTTTAAAATTAAAGGTCACCACAATAACCCATACAGACAAATTGTTTTGCCCCTTGTGATTTGAAGCAGTTTGTATTGACTTTACAGCTATGCCTCACGCGGTCTTTATAGGGGAAAGCTGTCGTTGTAAGGGAAGTCGTAGTACCTGGGAGCCTAGTGTTTGCTTTGCAGGTAAAACAAAAGTCTTAACGGCCCAGTTGTTTTATTAGATTCAACTGCTTACCTAAAATACAGTGAATAGAGGTTCTATAGTCGACCAAAAAGCTACAGTGGAGACCTATAAATACAAGTGATCCGTTTTCTGGTTGTTTTCTCAGGTCCTCCGTGTAAAATCAACGTTTCCATTCACGTGTTGTCAGTTGTTCCTATCAAAGAGATTGACATGGTAAGGGCGTCATGTCATAAGCACTTCTCACTGATTACCGTAAAACCAAGTAATCCCAATTCAGTGAAACAGCCGGAACTGGAAGCAATTACGCGTAAATGACTTCAATCGCAAGAATTGCTTGTGAGCAAGGCACGAACAGTCTTGGTTTAAATATACCATTTCCGAGTTGCTTTGAACCTCATTATGAAAGCGAGACTAAGTGCAAAGGTTTTGTTATGAAAATCAGTTTTCATTCATATGCAAACAAAACTAATTTTCATTTGAAAAGTTTTGCACTTAGCTTCGCTTTCATAGTGAGGTTCACAGCAAATCGGAAATGGCCTATTGTCATTGATTGAAAAATTGGCGCTAGCATTTCAGGCAATCAGAGCGGGGCAACCTACACCATTCGCAGGCTCGCAGCGTCTTACATGGTTCCCCCAACCCTAAAAAACAATGCAGCTGCAGGTTATCAGGGTCCAGTGAAAATAGAGCTTTTGAAGGTCTACTGATCAGAGCATAGCAAAACAAAGCAACTAAGGAAAACACAGATTTCTTTAGGAATTGTTTTGACACTCAACTACAGCGGCATGACTTCACCTGATTCGGTTATCGCGCACGCGTCATTTGAAAGTTAGGTCATAGCACAGAATACTGATATTTAATAGAAAACTACACTATACTCTGTAGTTCATGAACCACTCACTGACCACAATATTCGAAGACATTAGCTGTGAGCGTATATTTATGGGATCTAAAATGACATAGGCAGTGAGTTTATTTAAAATCTTGATAATACACCCACTAATCTGGTCACTATCTGTGATCACATCTACTTTGGAGCTTGAAACAAAAAGTTGAATTCCCCTCACTTGGCACCAGTTGCATCATATGCGCGTTTTGGATTGTCGCTTTCTTGTGTTATTGGTGTTTATTCTAATTTGCCATAAGCATGATTAGTGACTGCTTCTAGTTACTGGCATTATTTCATAAGCTTTGAACTTAAAATGTGTGGTGACCGTTATTTTGCTTGCAAAACCAGGAAGTGTCTGCCGTTGTATTTTTCCGTCAACATTGGACTGATCCTCGCCTTGCGTACGGTTCTTCACTTGGGATTCCTAAGATGAAGCTGTCAGGGAACATTGTCGATCAAGTTTGGTTGCCAGACACCTTTTTTGTAAACGATTTGGGTGAGCAAAAGTCGATTGAGGATTACTTGTTTGAACTGACAGAAGAAGGAGACATAATTTATAGTTACAGGTATTTTATTGGAAAAATATTTTTAATTAGAAGTTCTGAGATGGTACAGAAATCTGGGTACTTTTTTCCACTCCCCTAATTATATAGCACAGCAAGTTACGCCAACCCCCAATAATGTATTCTGAATGCCTTTTGTATCTCAACATTAGCTTATCTTTGCAGCACACGATATTGGTAGCATTTCAAATGTATTTTTTTATTGGACTTCACTTGTCTCATTTTCAGGAGAAAGCTCCGTTTATACTGTCCTATGAATTTACGAAAGTTTCCAATGGACAAACAACTTTGTGAAATGAAATTTGAAAGTTGTAAGTATGCTTATAATTTCTAAGTTACCCATTTAAGAGAAACCTCGATCGTCTAAAATTCAACACCTAGTTTGTTTTGCCTAGAGTTTCCAATCGAGGGTTGGAAAAAAAAAATCATATTTTAGTCTGTTTTCATGCGGTATTCAAGTCGGTTATTAAACTTTTTCTTACCGCTTGTTTTAGATGCCTACAGTGAGGAAGATATTGCCTATTCCTGGTTGAAACCTGGCTCCATCCAAATAGACAAAGAACTAAAGATTATTCAATACACACTTATAGCTTGGGACCAAGTCTTGCAAGTTCGTGAATATAGTACAGGTAATCACCATAGTGTTATGATATGAAGTCATTTACAAGATAGGCCCATTTTTCCTCAAGTGCCGGTGATTGAGACTCAGATTTACTTTTCCGTAAACCGTGACTCAAGCTTTTATTTATTCGTGATTCGTTATTGTCAATTTTAAGATCTTTTCACGGGCATGTTACCGCAACTTTCTACTTTTAAGTGACCCGTGAACAAAGTGTGGAATTAAACGTAATTCGTAAATTGCATTGCCTTTTCAATTCTGGTTCTGGTGGGTAAATGTACGTTTTGTTTTCAGCGTGGGGGTTGCATTTCAAACAGATGGGACTTTGCTTTGGACAGATGAAACATTCTGTCACCTTTTTCACGTTTGAGTATTTATGACTGACAAACATCACTCTCAACGCCACAATCTGGAAATCAAATTTTTCAAATTGTTTGCGTTTAATCGGCCAGTGAATTGTTCGTTGAGGGACGCTGAACAGAAAAGTTTCCGGTTTAAATACATGAAGGACCATCACCATTACAAAGGAGAAAGCCTGAAAAAATGGTCAACTATCATGGCACTTGGATGCCATTTTAATTACCCAAGGAGTAACAATCTATTGCTATTTTTCTCAGGTAACTTTACATCGCTTGGAGCGATCTTTCATTTCAAACGAGATTTTGGTTTTTACCTTCTTCAAGAATTTGTCCCCACCATTCTGGTCGTAGCTCTTAGCTGGGTTGGTTTCTGGATCGATGAACGATCGGTACCTGCTCGGGTGTCGCTTGGAATCACGACAGTTCTTGCCATAACAACACTTATATTTGGAATCCAGGCCTCGATGCCGAGAGTTGGTCACGTGAAGGCGATTGACGTGTTTTTATTGGGCAGTTTTCTCTTCGTATTTGCCGCACTGGTTGAATATGCCATTATCTGCACATCTTTGAATGTGATTTCGTCAAAGGAAAAACGATTTCAATCAAGAGTGGGACAGTCAGTCATAACTGAGGACTACAGCAATGGGGAAATAGATTTAAAAGAAAACGTCACGTCACCAGGAGTAATTGAAACTAAACAAGAGGAAATTCAGGTAAGAATATTTTCGCTTCTGCCTTGACGAACTTGAAAATGTTTCAGAAATGGTGAAATCAAATACTATCATACCCGGGTTAGTGAAGTGATAAAAAGCACAAAACGACGTTGGCGAAAGCAAAGCAAAACTGAAGCGTATACACAAACGCGAAAATCGCTTTTCGTTTTGCTAAAACAGAATCGAAATGTTTCAGGGACCGTAGACCGAAAACCGTGATGAGCGCTGCTATAAATTATTAGAACAAAATCAGGACACACCCAGTCCACCTCATTGGTGATTGACTCAGCCTTGTATTTTTCCTTGTTTTGTCTACCTGGCTCACTGTGCGACACGATTCACATATTATTTGAGACAGAACAGGCCTTTGGTGTTATTTCCCCTGTCATCACCACCAAGCCGGGAAAAGAGGTGTCTAAGGTTTAACACTCACCCTGAATTAACGAAAAAAAACTTACTGAAAAAAAAAACTTAGTTCCTCCACTTCATCTTGTTACACTTCCTCAGGTTCTTCTAAACTCAACACACAGATTCCTTGACTTCTCTAAAGGCAGCCATTTATGACATTCGTTGTCGATGTTACAACTTCAGTTGTAAACTAGTGCCTGTTTCCTATAGCTTTTGTTCTTATAACTGGGAAATATTCTAATTTTCTTGGTACACTCTTGATTTGTAGGTGGGGGATCATAATGACCATTCGTCGAGCTTTTTACGACCCTGGTTTTTCTGGAAACAAACTTTGGGTATTTCAAAGCTTCCAAAACAAGTTTCACGAGCCTCAACTGGTCAGCGGAAACCATGCGCCATCGATAAGCACTGCAGAAAGTTGTTTCCTTTGACGTACGCTTTATTCCTGTCAATCTACTTTGTAATTTACTTCTTTGCAGACGTTTGAGTTATTACTGACTTGGCAAGTAGCGATTGCAACAAGCGATCACGTGGCGTTTTTTTTTTCTTAAAATGAAAGTTATGATGTTTTGACAGCTTAAAATGATTTGGGGTAGTGTTCTAAGCATTATTTAAAAAAACTTTCATTTCGAAAAATTTATATTGGTTCTGAAATACTGATAAAATTGTAGTTGGTCATTTGAGCAGAATGTATTTCTTTTTAAATGTATGAGGAGCATCTTTTCGAAACCAAATTTTGGAAAAATAACATCAAGGGGACGTTTAAACTGGATTTTGCACTGTTTATACAAAAATTGAGCATAACTGACAAATATTGAGCAAGAAAAAGGAAGTTTGAACTTTGGCCGCCTTGTTGGTAGGCGAACTTTTGCCCTTCGACATGGCGGCCTGAATCGGTTTATAATTTGTCAAAGTTCAAACTGCCATAAAATCTGGCCCTTTGATGATCTCGCTGTCAACTTTGGGATCTACAACAAGTTTGTTGTTTTCTTTCTGTTTGTTAACTTCTTTATTACAGGAGGCTCCTGTTTATTAACATTTTGTGTCCAAAACTCTCCAGCCTCCTGACTAAGATCATGAGAGCTCCTGGTGGTTGCTAGTTTTGATATGACTGCCTCGACCGCGCGGCAAATGTTGTTATTGAAAACTGGATCATTGTATAATGCAATTCTAGGGATTTGATTGGCTTAGGGGCCATGGTATATGAGCCATTATACCATGGCCCAGAAATAGCGAACATTAAATAGTCTTTTGGTTGTTCTTGCAAAACCAAACCAGCAAGATCTAGCAATATATTCCACCCGGGCTTGTTTGATATGAGATGGTTATAGCACAACGAGGCGCGTATCTATCATTTCATATCCAACGCACGCTCGTAGAATAATTGTACGTGCACAGTCTCGATGACAGTGAATTCTGGAAATTCTGTATCTCTTGTCACTCCCCGGCTTTGATAGGCTTGGTCACCATAAAAAAGGTGTGACCATCTCGACCAGCCCAATAAACCCGAGTTCTATCAAGATTCAATCGATTTTTCCTTAGCCGTATTTAAGTCAGTGGCCGATGTCTCGATGATGTTGTATAAACACTCGTTTGAACGATTCAGACGATTGGGGTAATATATAGACGATATCTGATATAGCAACAGGCGCTTAAGACTGATTTCCATATACACGTAACAACGTTGCAAACAGTCGCAAACGTTTTCGATGGCCCGATCGCAAATCACTTTTTGTGATTGCTTTTCAGATCATTTCTGTTTTCCATGTGATTGATTGCTTTATACCCATAACCGTAAATCACAACACAAAGACTGAAGTGAAATTAAACTTTCCTTGTAATGTTACTTCCCTTTAGTTTTGTTCATTTTTTTATTGTCTTTGTCCATCAAGTCATTTCCATACCACCCTCACCCGTCTACTATAGGTTTTCCTTACCAAAGGATCTAAAAGCGCACCTTCTCACTCAACAGCGTCAAGAATTTATATATTTGCTCTATTTTCTGTCTTCTTTCCTTTCTTCAGTCATGTGTTATCTTATATTTTGTTTTATATTATACATCTTAAATAATTTAGTCAAACTCTTTGTATCATATTCTTTTCACCTGCATTAAAAGTCGAAACCAAAAGGCTGGGGGCTAACTAGAAAACTTTCCAGTTAACTTAGCCCTCAGGCTCTAATAATACATTATTGCAATTAAAGTGTAAATTTATTTCTTTTATTTAAACAGTACTATTTGCCAAATTGTCATTAGCTTCAGAGAGCAAATAAAACTTCTTCTTCTACTAAATTTAACCGCTCTGCAACGCCCACCCTCGTAGGCGAGGTGCCCATTGTTGATTGGCAGTTGGGCCAACTGCCAATCAACAATGGGCACCTCGCCTACGAGGGTGGGCGTTGCAGAGCGGTTAGCAAACAGCGTGTCTAAAATCACCCACCAACTAGTTATTTAAGTTTTGTTTTTCTCTTCTTCTTGTTTGTTGCTGACCACACCGGCTGATAATCCACAGTACGAGGGGTTGTTGTAATGGTAAATAAATATTGCCGTCTTGAAAATGTAAAGTTAACTCGGGACCGTGGCCGTTGGCAGAGGTTGGATATAAACGTGCTCTCCCTGCCTTTCTTTTTATGCGCGAACGAAATGAGTTGTCCGTTTGCAGGATAAGCTTTGACTAAGGAAAACTTTTCTGTTTTTCTACCTCAGTTTTATGATTTAACTTAACTCCTGCTGCACTTATTACCGACTTCTCGCTTTCGCTTGTTATAATGTTGTTGAACAAAGTTTCATTTGATACAAGAAATGTACTTAGCAATGAGCTTTGTGGATTGGTGTTCATTGTTAAGCCTTCTTTAATAATTGAGGACGTGCAAAAGTGTAGAATAGTAGCAAATTGAAGAATATTCTGTGTTCCCAAAATAGAAATTGTGTTTGTTTACTGCCATACCATGATGTACTGAAAACGACAGGGCTTCAATGTTCAAGAACGCCGCCTTTGGCAACGATTTAATTAAAAGTTTCAACTGTTATATGGACACAAAAGCCAGCAGGTAATTAAGTGTTTCACTATGTTTTTTCGGCATTTAAATGACTCTAAGTTAGCATAACAGGTGTTTAACACTACATAAGACAATATTCATCAGTCGACAAGCGATGTTACATCCCTCTTCTAACACGTCTAGAAATGGAAAAGTTACCGGCCCTAAAATCTGAAGCATCATAATTTTAAGCTTGCGTTCCACTGTTAAAAGTTTATATTTCGTTCAGGGTTTTCTCTTCTGAGAACTAAAAGATTGGCAAAATGTTTTGCTTTTATTTGCTTGTGTGGCTGAAATTTATCCAGCAGGTTCTTCTTGTAGAAGCAGTTGGATCAGTAAGGTAAGAATAACCAACTTTATTGCTTGCTTCAAGTGTGGTATGTTTTATGTGTAGTGAGTTATTTGTCTTTGGCCAAAGAAACCTCAAAAGAAATGGTGGATTTTCTTTCCACCAAAATGCGGCATTGTCACCGATTGATTTTTGCCTCTAAGATTCCGGCACAAATAAAACAATATTAAAACGACAGCTTTTATCGGCTGGTTAGACCATACGCGGCGGAGTTTTCTGTGAGCGCATAATCAGTAATAAATTGTCTTCCACAAGAGAGAGAGGAACCAGAGAGATTGTATTTTTATCTTTTTGCTTACTTAGTAACGGTACAAACAATACTGTCTCCCAGTCCCCGCGCACCACCCTGATGTTATCAAAGTTGCTTGATGGCTATGACAAGAGATTGAGGCCAAACTTTGGAGGTAAAGTTCCATTTCATTGATATCTTTTGCTTTTTATGACGGAGTTTGTAAGTTAAGGTCCCTTTTAGCTTACAGTTGCTAGAATCTAAACCCACTGTTTTTAAAGTTGAATATACACACATTGCGGATTTACTTCAAAGCTTCCTATAACCGCAGCAGACAGTTAATGTTACTACTATTTGTCCTTGTTTTCACAGGTCCTCCGTGTAAAATCAACATTTCCATTCACGTGTTGTCAATTGTTCCCATTAAAGAGATTGACATGGTAAGACTAGCCTACTAATACAAGCCCTTTTCCCCACGTCCGCGTGTGCCAGGGGCCTCTTGTTCTCTCGACCAATAATGTGAGACGTTGCAAACGGAGCAGGTCGCCCAGCTATTGTTTGTCAGGCTAGCATGTTACTTATTCCCTTTACAGCTTGTTTTCGCGCGGTAGTAACCCAAGCCAGCGACTGGCTATGAGGCTGATATATTCATAGGCTATAAAATAACATGAGTTAATTTTTCATAATCTGGTTATTATTATAACGTGAAGAAGAAAAGGTTCAATTACGGATGTTTTCCCCTTGCTTGACGTGCACCAGTTGGATCATTTGCGCGTGTTGGATTGTCACTTTGTTGTGTTATTTGGGTTTTATTCTGATTTGCCATTAGCACGATTAGTGACTGCTTTTCGTCCTTTGTATTATTTCATAAGCTCTGCACTTGAAAAGATTGCTAACAGTTATTTTGCTTGCCAACACAGGAAGTTTCCGCTGTTATATTTTTCCGTCAACATTGGACTGATCCTCGCCTTGCGTACGGTTCTTCACTTGGGATTCCTAAGATGAAGCTCTCAGGGAACATTGTCGATCAAGTTTGGTTGCCAGACACATATTTTGTAAACGATTTGAGTGATCAAAAGTCGATTTCGGATTTTTTCTTCGAATTGTCACAGGAAGGAGATATTGTTTTTAGTTACAGGTATTCTATTGTATAAATTTCTAAAAAATATTTCCGATGTTATAATCATTAGATACTTTATCACAGGTTTTTGCGATGAATTATAGAATGTATTACAATAGTTCATAACGCGTTTTCTGATTTTAATGTGTAGCTGTGTCCTATGTGTCTGGACAGATATCAATATGTATCCCAGGTCTCACCATACAACGTGAATTCGACTGACGAGGATGATCCTCTAGCCTTCGTTCAGTTACCTCCATAACAAAAACAACAAGTTTCGGTATTTCGGTACCATCTGATTACCTTTCTCATCAGGAGCGGCTTCATAGTAACACGGTGATGGACAAGCCCGAAAGGCCGGCACTGGACACGCAATAGACTCAGTTCCAACACCGGTGTAGTGGTGATAAATGAAGGAACACTCAGGAGATGCATCAAGGAGGCAATGGAGGTCTAGCGACAGACCCTCGTTGTAAACCGAGATAGCGGATATACGACTGTGAACAATCATGAATACTTATGGTCACGTGACGACTGTTATCGAACAAGGCACCTGAACTGAACTGAGCCTTATGACTTGTCTCCAAATCCCCTAATTATGTAGTTCTAAACGCCTTTTTATTTGTTTTGCCTCGATTTCCAGGAGAAAGCTTCGTTTGTACTGCCCTATGAATTTGCAAAAGTTTCCAATGGACGAACAAGTTTGCGACATGAACTTTGAAAGTTGTAAGTATGTTGAGAGGGTTTATAGTTGAAAACGGGTCGCTAACAGACATATAAATAAGTAGTACAATCGAATTCAGCAGGCTATAAAAGTCGATCAAGTGTTCCAAACAAATTCTCCCAACTAGTAGCTTAAGAAATACATGACAAACAGTGAAGAGAAAATGCATGTTTGTATCAGAGCTTAAAAGGTTTATGATAGGTTTCAACAACTGCTAATTTTTTAAGGACGGTGTCTACTTTTGCCACTGCGCATACATTCTGTGCATCTCGCGATGGTCCAAGAAAGTCGGGTATCTTAACGCCGGTGCCTGCTAGAAAAGAGATATTTTTGCGCGGTTTACAACTACGCGGGAAAAGTAGATCTTGGCAAAGGTTATTGGAATCCGAAAAGAAAATTAGGGGGTAACCACGCATTCTTCAGAGATAATTAAGCTTCAATTTGGGAAAAAAATGCCATACATTGTTTTGTATTTTAGCGCTTTTTATAGTTATTATTGCTTAATTATCTCTTAAAAATGCGTAGTTACCCCCAATTTTCTTTCTGGATTCCGATACGCCTTGCCAAGATCTGCTTTTACCGCATAGTCATAAACCGCGCAAAAATATCTACGCCGGTTCTAGCAGGCTCAGGCATATTAAGGCATGGCCAAAAGCCTAATTTGCATAAAATCAGAAAACAATCATAACATTTCGTACATTGAAAAAAGAAATGTCAAACTTGGCAGTCAGATAAAACTTGATGACGGTAACTGATTGTTGCTTTTAAGTGTGGAACATTTTGGTCACGTGACCATAAGATGATGGTTAACGTCTAAAATCTTTAAAGTAAAACGGGGTATATAAAACAAACTATAATCAAACCTTTTAGGGTGTCATACTATTAAATTATAAAAGTCCATTATTAATTAGCCTTGTATGGTGGTACCTGTCATTCCTATTAGAAGTTATTAAGTCATTTCTAATGTCACGTGACCTATTTCCCTTAATTACAGGACTGTTATTTCAAGTGGACACACAGACAAAGCTAATTCATTTCAATCCCTTGACATGTAAACGTATGACACCAAAGGGGATTTCATTCTATTTCATTTTATATACCCCATTTAACTTAGAAGATCTTTAACAATCAATGATCATTTACAGGTCACGTGACCAAAATGCCCGTCACTTTGAAGCAAAAATCAGTTAAGGTCTTCAAGTTTTATATAACTGCCAAGTTTGACATTTTTTTGTTTAATGTAAGAAATGTTATGATTGTTTTCTGCTTTTATGCAAATTAGGCTTTTGGCCATGCCTTAATATGCCTGAGGGCCACGGCACCGTCCTTAATACGCCAAAGTAAACCGACATAACACAGTATTCACCTCATAACTATACTCTGGATTACAGATGGCTACAGTGAGGTAGATATTATCTACTCGTGGTTGAACCCGGACGCCCTCCGCGTAGACGAACACTTGGAGATCCCTCAGTACACAATAGTGGCTCGGGACCAGGACATTCACCAACATGAATATAGTACAGGTAATTCAGCGTATTGTTACATGAAGTAATAACAAGACATACATCTCCGTACCCGGTCTCCATAGCAGTTAAGCGCAAATAAGGTGCATTGGTTTGCAAGTGTTATGAAACAGAAAGTATTTAACTTACCTTAATTAACCGACTGAATTTCAAAGACAACTTTGACATTCAATAATCCCCTTATAAACTATTCACGAAAATGACAACGTACAAATCATGGAAGCTATTTTTGAAATGAGTGTCAATTCATGGACTGTTATTTCTAGAAATTATAATTCTCGCACATTCAAATCGGCATCAACGTTAACTCACGCGTTACAGAGACTCAAACACATCATGAGCTGAGTAAAACTCAATTACCCCAGCAGTTACAACATCCTTTGTATTTCGCAGGTAATTTTACTTCATTGACGGGAATTTTCCGTTTCAAAAGACAACTTGGTTTTTACATTCTTCAAGAATTTGTTCCCACCATTCTAATAGTGGCTGTCAGCTGGGTTGGTTTCTGGATCGATGAACGATCGGTACCCGCTCGGGTGTCGCTCGGAATCACGACAGTTCTCGCCATTACAACTCTTCTGTTTGGAATCCAGGCTTCACTACCAAGAGTTGGTTACGTGAAGGCGATTGACGTGTTCTTGTTCGGTAGCTTTGTCTTCGTATTCGCCGCTCTGGTTGAATATGCCATCATCTGCACATTTCCAACCGTATTTTCGCTCAGAAAGTCAAAGCAGAAACCCTTTCAGACACGGGTGTGCCCTTCTGTAAAAATGGACCTGTACAGTAATGGTGAAATAACTTCCAACGGCACGTTTCATGGAGACTATGGAAATAGACAAGATAATATTCAGGTACCTTTTGTTTTTCTAAAAACCCTCAGATTTATTTTATTTATTGCATGAATTTTTACAATTTTTATGCAGATCTTTATGATCGCCTAAATTTCATTTTATCTCTTTGACTTTTCTTTGGCGACGAGCCATTTTCTCTTCATGAGAACTATGTTCGACATTAATTGGTTGAGAGATCCGAGTTACCTGTGAAACAATCGCTTTCTGAAGCAAGAGAGATTCGTAAGCACTTTTGTTCCGTCTTAACCCAAACTTTCGCGCTATAGGAACTGCTTGAAAACCTTACATCCGGGGATTCCACTCTTGCTTTTGCGTATGATCTATTCTCATCACATCTATTCCAACAATTTTGAAGAAAGGCTCTGGGTTCTGACAGGGATGCATACAACTGTGCTACAGGGTAAAATCCTGATACCTGCGATAAATCGTTGCTTTACCCCAAACAAAAGGATCGGAGAGAAAGATTAACCTAAGATTCAGTTTTGTCGCAACCAGATGTGGAGGCGCGGAGGTGTAGTTGTTAGGGCTCATCAGACGATTGGAAGGCCGCTGCCTTGTGGGCTCTTCATCCTTTTCTTGTTGTGTTTGTAGACCAGGAACTTTATTTTGCACTGTCTCTGAACAACGTGTGTGCAAAGTTACCTGTTGGTTGTCCTTCGATGACTAGTAGTGAAACTGCTGGTCTCTTCATGGTGGATATCCTGTGATGGACTAGCATCCCCTCTGGAGAGGTTAGGAATACAAATAGCCACCTCATGCTCGTTACAATGCGATTGCACACCACAGTTTACCGCTGGGTACATTGCAGCATACGGCACCCATTCAGGGAGGAGTTGAATTACACGTAGGCTCTTTGTGCTGGGTATCCCCGGCTGTGATGGACTCGCATTCCATCCAGGGGGAGTAGTAAAAATGCTCCTAGTTGCTTCATGATTCAGGAACCGGGTTAAGCTCTGAAATATTTGAGCCACTTCGTTCGTGAAGATTTTACCTATACCTACAGCTGAACCACAGGGAACGGCGCGGCAATCATGAGAACAGTTAACTATGAATAAGTCTATGAATAGCAAGCCGATGAAACGTGACCTCTTTTGCATTTGGCTCCCTGACGCTGGAAAATTTGAAGTTCGATTACAGTTTATAGCTAACTCTAGTTCGAGGTTTCCAAAATACTGAAAATTCCTGAATCACGTTTAAGGGGGTCTTAAGGGAGACATTTAAGGGATCCACAAAAGACTAAAATTTGGCTTTTTGTTATGACCCCTCTTGAAAGTGGCTCACATCTTCTTCTCTCTAAACATAGCCGGCCCCATAGATTGAACGAGCTTCAAATCTGGTTTTCTAACCTTTATATCATTTTCCTTAAATTTTGTTGCCTGAATTCTTTAACTGATTTAAGGATAGAAATATTAGAAGGACAATTCTTATTACTCTAACTGGGTACTTATTTGGAAAGTAACAAGATCGGGATAGAAGCAGACTGGCTGTAATGTCTTGTTTTAAAATCAAGTGTGTTGTCTTTCTTCTAAAAATAACACCAGAAATTTTCATTTAATCTATTTGTACTGTCTTTTTCTAGGAAAAAGATCATCAAAATGAAGACTATAACTCTTCCTCGAGCTTTTTACCATATTGGTTTTCTTGTAATCAATGTTTGGACACTACAAAGCTTGGAAAGGCCTCGCCTGGTTATCGGGAGCCATGCATCATCGATAAAAACTGCAGAAAGTTGTTCCCTCTTGCATACACGTTATTTCTGTCGATCTACTTTGTAGTCTACCTCTATTCATCCGTTTGAGTTAAAACATCCTGGCTTATTCAAGAACTGGGTGCAGAAAATTTCCCTCTCGTGTGCACGGTGAAGGCAGTCACCATGTTGCTGCTGGGCTTCGACGGTTATTGACTAGTTGAGCTTGTTCAGTCCTGAAGTTCGCGGCGGGTTAAATTTAAAACATCCTAAGGACCAGAACAAGGAAATATAATTTGTGAAATCAAGGTTGTTTACGGTCCGAATCTTACCCGCTATAGACACAATTCGGACCGTTCAGAAAACCAATGACATTGCTCCTTTTCCTGATAGACCTAGACCGGCGGAACCGGATATGTTTTCCTATTAAAAGATTTTTATGCAAATGATGTTAGATTTAACTGATGAGTACAGCCAGTGCCCAATGCTACAAAAAGTTGACAGTTAGAGATATTACACTAGTGACAACTTGAGGATATATCAACTTTACAACCACTGTACAAGCACTCCAAAATAAGATATCGATACGACTCCATAACTCTTTAAAAAACAACAACAACAAAAAAAAAGGCTTGTGGTTTCACCGCATCCAAATATGTGACACCCCTTTTACCATCCGCGACAGTATTAAATCTTGGTATAAAAAAATCCGCATTCCTAAGAGCGAAACCACAGGCATTGTTACTGATATACTCAGGACATTGACTATTTTTTACTTTATACATTCATTTTCTGACGATCGAGGGTAAGTATTAGAATAACAGAAGAAGTATTCTAAGTTGTTTTATTCTGGCATTAAGACATATTAATAACATGGTAATAATATTCGAAAGCGTTTTTTCATAAACATTAAAATTAAATTCTGCCAATGGCTTTCGATGCTGCCCATGTGTTTATCTTTTATTATAACGCACTATCTGGTACTCTGTTTCAGTCTTGATTAATCGACGCTCTGTCCATCCATTATTTCTAGCCATCTAAAACCTAATTGTAAACCATAGACAGGCTTCCATTATATTTTTTTTTTTGGTATTTTAATGATTTGTATTGCCATATAAGAACGTCAACGGACTAAAGTAAAACGTAATTCAGCAAGCAAAAAAAGAAGACAAAATACTTACCGGCATCGATCAATGAATAATACTAGTGAAAAAGAAATAAACTAAAACAATAAAAAAGCAAGATAAACATTCACATTTCAATGCGAATAAGAGAATGATTAACGTCCAGTCATCATTTCTTTATACTCCTTGTCCCATTAAACAAAGTATCTTATTTATTATTCGATTTTGCAATTCTACTGTCAATAGTCATAAACTTAGTTTAATTCTGATAAAAGAATGTTAAAGGACGGTATTAAAGTATTGTTTCTACAATAATAAATGCATTGTTTTACAACAATGATAATATGATTTAACAACAAGAAGTTGTCCTTTTCCAGAGACCAAATAATTTGTCTACATTGGAAAGTGGTTCAAATTGTTATGTTTCTGTTTTTGCAACGGCTAACTAGAGCGTTCCAAAGTGTTTTCATATCAAAATCACAAAAAAGCAGGAATTTATAGCCAACCCGTTTAAGGCAGTGCGATAACAAAATGTTTCAACTGGTCATTGGCGAACTTTTTACCCACAAATCCTTTCTGTTTTATAGCCTTTGAACAGGCTCCCTTGCGGGGCATGGGACGAAGAGAATAATCTTGCCCATAGACTGAGCTCGATTTTTCTGTTCGCCCTATACCCTACTTGGGAACCTGTTCACAGGCTATTTTTCAATTATCGATTCTAAGTGAGCCAGGAGCTTTGAGACCACCTCCATTCTACGAAATTGTTCTACGGTTTTCCCTTCTTAATGATGATATTCTCGTTCGATTATTGCTCATAGCAATACTAAAACAAATTTTAATCACATTAAAAGGGCTAAAATGTTATGAATCCCCTTCCGCTACTGATACATTTCTGGTCATCTAAAACCTAATTTTAAAACCATGACAGCCTTCCATTCCGCGAAATTGTTCTACAGTGCTTCTTTCTTGAGTGCTGCTATTATCGTCACATTCTTAGCCGGTTTGTCATGAGTTTTTCCAACGAGTTCATCATTAATAATATATTCACCTTTCCTTCGGATCAAGGTTGGAACAAAAGTTGTCAAAATGGCAGAGAGGCAAGTCGTGGCACCCAGGGTATAGAAAGCGATGGCATAGCTCTGGAACCCGTCATATATCCAGCCAGCGATCAGCGGTCCTAAAGTTCTTGGAACGGAAATGACAAAGAACGTTAAGCCCAACCCATACGAGACTTTTTGTACACCAAGAATGTCACACACAATAACAGGATTTATAATCAGGTAGCAGCCTCCAAACAAACCAAAAATAAACGCGTCCGCTGCTAACAGCGAGTACGATTTCGTCAGAGGCACAACGAAGTTGCTGAGTCCGACGATCAGGAAAGCGACTTGAGCAATGTACACACGGTTCAAGTGTCGGATGTCCGAGATGCGGCCGAAGATAACACGACCCGAGGCTGAACCAACCGTAACGAATGTTAGGAGAAGGGACGCACGAGTCTTGTTGATGCCAATGTCTTCAGCCAAGCGAACCTAAAATTAGTGGAAAGAAAAAGAGAATGTTCATTCGGGTAAAAGAAATGTTTCGAAACAAGCTGATAACAAGACGTTTTTTATTTCACTGCAAGACCAAATTGAAAACTCTTACTTCAGCAGTAACCGAAACATAACAAAACAAGATCAGAGGGGATCCTTATAAAGGGATACTGTACCTTTTTTAGGGGAAGGGGGTGGGTGTTTATAACCGGAATAAAATTTTTGGGAGGGAGCTTATAAGCGGGATTTTGCAGCCGGTGTACAAAGTCATTCAGAATACAAAACTAAACTCACCAGATGAACGAATGGGACCATGTACCCAAGCATGAAAATAAAGATGACGGCAATCCACATGATGAACGCTTTATTCTCCAAAATCTCCCAATCAAACATGCGCTTTTTCTCTCCATGTTCAATGTTGGCAACACTGTTCTTTGGGCACACGCTGCGCTTTGGCCGAAAAACCAGGGAAAATCCGGAGAGGAGAAGAAACGCAGCCGAGAGCACACGGAACGTGTTCGCAAGTCCAAGATGAATAAACAGTTGTTGCATGGTTGGGTTGAGAATACTTCCACCAACAGCGCCACCGAGTGCCATGATCCCATTGGCAAACGCTAGCCTTGATTTGAAGTGCTTTGTCAGTATTAACAAATCAGCGAAGTATACAAACGATGCGCCCAGGCCCCACACCAAGCTGTAGGTTAAATACAACATTGGAAGACTGGTAACAAATGAAGAGCTCAGTAAGCCAACCGAACAGGCCAAGGTACCAAGCAAGGCAACTACCCAGCATCCATAGCGTTCGCCGATAACAGCGCCGAGTGGGAAGAACAGATAATAGGTGGATACAGCAAGAGAGCTCACCCAGGCTGAAAAGAAAGGGAAACAGTTGTTTGAGGTTAGAAATGCGCCATGAAGGGTAAATATACAATTTAAATTTTTCTGAGCAAAAGATACACAGTGGGGTGAATTTCTTCACTTTTGGAAACAAAAAGAAAATGACCGTGACTCAAAACTCACATTAACTCATATGAAAACGGTTAAGTTAGGATCCGCGGGCACTTCACTTACGGCTGACTTCTTCAAAATTAAAGTGGAACGTTACTTAGAAAATTACGCAACAGGAAAAAAAAAAAGCCTTTAGTGCTGACATAACCTGGAAAAAAAACCAGACGACTTATAGGATAAGGCTTCCGCCATTAACACGAATTAAAGTCAATATCAAAGGACATGTTTTGGGCAGGATGTAAATGGAGTAAATGCTGTGAGCAAATTCGGAAGGTTGGAATCTTTTCTCACCTGTTTCTGCCCTTGATTTGTTAAATTCGTCGATTAAAGCGGCATAAATCACCCCAGAGCTAGTTATCAGGCCTCCCACGAAAAATTCCATCAAAAACGTTGTACCACAGACTACCCACGCCCATCCTGTGTCATAATGACTCTTGATATCGAGCCCAGCCTCTTCATCAGGATGAGGTTGTTTGGTCTTATGGATGTTGTCTTTGGATTCGTTTGTAGGCTGGACTTCATTAACACGTGAATATTCTTCGTCAGGAACCTCACTGCCAGGATGAGGTTGATTGTCATGGTTAATCTTGTCAATGGGATGAATTCCATAGATTTTAATATTGCTGTCACGATTAGCCTCGTTATCAGGATGAGGCAGTACTGCATTTGTTGCTGTGTGACCGGTGGAACCCATTAGTGACTGACGTAATTTGTGTGTCGTTTCCTTGCAAACTGCTTTTTTTGTCGTTATCTGGCAAAATGAATAGAGAGGTTAGTATCAAATGGGCGCCAAGCGATGACAAAGTCTAGTTGCTATTGTTCATGAAATTTTATTTGGTGGCTACAAAATCAAATTTTACGACATGGTCATGGCAAGAGTACGCAATTAAACACTTTCTAGCTTTTGCAAAATGCATTTCCTTCACCACTGTAAAAAAAAAAAAAAATTCCACGTATGAAAGTGTAAATTAGCAGTAGAGCATTTTTGTGGTGAGTAAGTTTTCCTGTTCGTGACAACATGACTCCCAACTTTCTAGAATTCTATAGAATTCACTAAGATGGTAAGTCAACGTGGGTGGACGTAAAGAATCGGGCATACAATTACTGATCAGGGTCACTGGAGAGCAAAAAACGTGTTGGAACTCAGGAAAAACTGTCCAGCCAATATACTTCACTATTTGAGCGGGGAATGGAACCTTTAAAATGATCATTCAAACATCATGCGAGCTATTGTTCCCAGTTTTTTATTGTTCGAAGAAAAGGGACTGAAAAGTGCTTTCGTATGGTGCTGTTTGTTGTGCTGTGCGATGTGGTTATAATTTTTCAGACTATTAACAAACATTTTTAAGTTTTACTTTTCATTAAAGACAATAATTTCACGTTGACAGTGATAGAGAAAACAGATTCAATGCAGAGTAATTACGGAATTTCGCGCGTGACTGCTGCCACAGTCTTCTTTTCAGCTTACGGCCTTCTTAGGTTTTCAGATAACAAACTCTGATATATTTTTATTTTACAGCGTTTAGTTATCGTGTTTCTGTATATCAAGAAACGGGATATGAATGTGATTTTTTCGAACAGATTTTTGCAGGTTTTTTTTCGTGGATGGCCATTTTAAAACGAAACTGTAAATTTCAAATAATGCACCTGATTTGTTACGTAAGTACCAAAATTTTTGGTTACGTACGTAACTGCTTGGTCAGGCTTAACCTACACAACAAACAACTCATTCTGTGAACCATAACTGCATTACTCCGTGCGTGCGTGGTTTAAAATTTGCATCTTTAGTCATCTCATCGTGAGACAAAAGATGATATATTTTACTTCTAACCCTAACAAGACATGCAAAGGCTACACTAAAGGCTTAATATGTGGGTCAAGACAAGTGCGCAACAAACGGGTTAACAGGATATGTTCAGAAGCTCCCCAAATTTTGATTATATCGACTTCTAAGGCTTGACAAACCAAACTGCTGATATGGCGTGATATATCATAGCAGACCCTTTCACCTCTCTAACCCTAATTTTGGAAATTGATATTTTTCTGTCCCTTGGTCTGTCGCGTTTTCTTGTTCCGTGGTTTAGCTCTGAATTATGATTGTGCAAAGATTGTGTTGGTATACGCATGGGATTCGTCTAAGGTCATATTCACCTATAATATATATATTGGCATGCACATTTCACACTACACTGCTGAGCAATCTCGACTTAGTTGCACGCATGCTTGGTTACAAGTTCAAATTTACTGAACCCATAAAACAGTGACAAAAGTAAAACTAAACTATTTTTTAATGACGCAATACAGGAAAACTTTGAGATCATGAGCGCTGACGATTCATAGAAGACTGCGGAGTGCTTGATCTCAACAGAGGCTTTTTGTAAAATAGGTATCTAATGAAAAAGCCTATGAGCCAATCGTTAATGCTTGAATGCCTCAAAACGAGCGACACTAGGAAAATAACGGATTAGAAACAAACCTACAACGCCGACTGATCACGACATTCAAACTGTCTAAATTAGTGAGTTATTACAACTAACGAGGGATAAAACTTAAATATTAAGAGAAAGAAAAGCAGCATAATTTGCTTTTTTATCTGGCTAGCCAGTCGACTAACCCTTGCAGCCGAAGTTAAAGAGCAAGATATTTGATCATGTGAAAGTTCAAGTATATTTGAATTGCAGTCAGGTAAAAAATGGGAAGGGACAGGAAAGAAACTTTCTTGCTCTGATTCCACTGAAAACTGCAGTTTCTGCAATATTGAGCCAAAACGTCATTAAAGCTCAAAAGCGAAAGCACGCAGGTCGAAAAAGGTGTCGGCTAAAGCGGTACTGACTGGTCAACAACGAAATCGTACCTGCGTTTTTGATTTTTGACCTCCATGGAAATAAAACTTTTAATAAAGAAACGAATGTGTTATTTCATTTATAACAGACACGTAGTAGCAGTCAGAATTTTTAAGAAAATCTTCCAATGGGGTGTAAATATAATGCGTTAGTTCTTCATAAAAGTCCAAATCTAGTAGTAAAAAACAAACAAACTAAGTTTACATGTAAGTATCTGCAGCTTTGAGATTTTTTACTGGCACTGGAATGGTTGATAAAAAATTTAAAACGGGCATGAAAAAGAATGTATGGACGCTTTTAGGTGGCGTAGCATGTACTTAATTCTCTTGGAATACTTTTCGGAACTTTTTTTAGTTGTTGTCTTATCTAATAAAATAATTAAAAGTAACTGCAACTGTAATACAGAATGCAACATACCTTTTCTGTTAACGCTCGTAGACTTCAGAACCTTTAGCAACAACTATACCGGTCTGAGGCTGGTCCTGCTGCTTCAAAATTTTTTAGTCCCGTATTAAATACTCGTAAACAAATAAACAATATTATCTGATCTATGCCGACATCCTTAGAGCACTTGACCAAACTAGCATGGCGGCCTTCGTTACGTCACAGCTTGTTATATTAAAATTGTTTGTTCTTAAGTACCTGCATATAAAGTGATAATCTTTGCGATATTTCCACTTCTTTTTAAAATATGTATACATTCTTTCTTTTCCTCTGGTTATTTTTACGCACGTCCTTTTTTAAATTCTGACTCCTACGATTAATACTGGAATGTTGCTAAACTATTGCATTAAAGCAAGGCTGGTCAAAGTTACACCCGATTAAATTTTGGGTCCAATACTGATTTGTCACTGACGCACACAACATTACTTAAGACATCTTTTCCATGAAATAAGACAAAAACAGGTAACATTTTCAATTGATGAGGGAGGTAAATTAATGGCGCCTTGCTGTGAACAATAATACGGAACGTGTTCTGCTTACTAGTTCACTTAACGTTTTTTAATATAAATACGTCAAAGCTATCGCCCAAAGCAAATTATATTCAGCATTGTTTGTTGACCTAAGCCGAAGATATTTGCCCGGTTATGTGTTAATAATGGTCCTTGTTCTAGTATATTTGAATGGTTTTATAAGCAACATATCGTCTGATTACACGATTTCTTTTTTATCATTTCGCCATGTTAACTGTGTTTAGGTGCTTGTTTCGGGCTACGAATGTGGTGTCAGATGATGTTTTTTTTTTCGCTTGCACCCCTTTACAACATGAGATTTATTGGTACAAGCTTCGAGCAATACGTAGACTTAAACTTTAAACCAATTCAACTTTTATAACAATAACAATTAGTCTTGATACTAGTAGAAACTGAGTGAAAGACACCTCTTTACTTTAACCATAATATTTTCTAGTCGACGACTGAGTGTCAAGTTGGTAAAAATGATTTAAAGGAATGCGACCGATCAAGAAATGAATAGGGTAAACTGGATACCAAAGGGCGTTAAAAGCGAAAGCGTGCAGGCAAGTCATCAATACAGTGGCCAAAATTTGAGCTCCTCTCGAAAGAGAAAAAATCGTGGAACCTGGACGTCTAAGGTGTTTTCAGTTAGTTGCCCAACTTACGAGGACTTGCAAGTTTATAAAAAATGAGGAGGAAAGTATTTAATTTCTGTAAACAGTAAGCTACTGATATAAGTTTAACGGGAAAATTTCCGTTAGCTGCGTGGCACTTGTACTTATAAAAAGGGAAAGGTAAAATATAGTTCTCGAAGACGAGTGTTCAGTGCCAATATGTAGAAATTATTCCAGACGTTTCGGGCTTAGCCCTTCATCAGTGGAAAAAGATTTACGTAGCTACTGATATAGTTTGTATACTAGACTCACAGATTACCCGGAAAAATTGAGTAAATACAGCTTCTAAGGATGAGGAGCTAAGACGTGAACGGGAAAACAAGCAGCTAGGTAGTAGTCAGTTTCCTGCTCACTGTTTTATCTCACGCAGTTTGCAAGTTAGTGACACGCTGCATTTCTTTGAAAGTGTAACTTACAAGTGTAAGTTGAGGATGTCAAAGTCTACTCTCTGTGGACAAGAAAACTTAGAAAATCAATGCAATACGGCTGAAGATGAACATGAGATTTAAACGGGAAGTTTTTTGCTTGTTTTATTCACTTAGTTTGTTGAAATGGCACCCTACATTTCGTGCAAAGTCTTGCATGCCAAAAATAAGTAGAGAAGCCATTAATACATTTTTAATGTTTAATCTTGCCGGTTTTGCTTTGAAGCGCAACGTATAAATTCTGTGACCTTTCAGTTTTAATTCAATTAGAATTTCTTGTGCGGTCTGACTGATGTTGATTGTCGGTAAGAGGGTAGACTTAAAATTACTTACACAGTTCTTTATCGATATCTGTTATCACACAGATCATTGGTTGCTTACAGGTTTGGTTGCGACCTGACATGGTGTCTATGCTAGATCACTGTATGATGTATGATCATTAGCACGTTATCTCATTAACAGCCACTTATTTTGTTCAACAGCATGGAGAAGGAATTTTCCGCGTCATTTTGATCTGAATTGGTACATGCTAAAATAGAGTGTTTATTCGTTTTTATTATTCCACTATTATGTCATTTCACCAAATAAGGTCAAGAGAACGCGCAAAATATGAGACCGTAATACACTGTAGTGTCCCGGTTTGACCGGTTTACAACAGAGCGAATACGGACGGAAAAGGCAGAAAAAAGGAGCAACAATGTCCGGACTGGACGAAGAATAGTTTTTGAAACGATGCAGACTCGAAAACAAGTTTTTAGCATGCCAATCACTTGTCATTTATCTTTTCATTTTATGTAATCAAATTAAAGACATTTAACTGGCTTTCTGTGTTGTTTACATCATTCGTACGCGCCATATATACCGATGGACAGTTAATGCCGGGTGTATTTGAAAACTGTTACCAAAACAGAGAAGCCAAAATAACAAAATCTTTTTATAGTGGAATAATAAATCTCTTATTCGATGGTTTTACATATAATACTCGCGGACATTTTGCTCATTGCTCGTATTTTTCCTCGCCCCTTCGGGGCTCGGAAAAATACTACGCAACTCGCAAAATATCCGCGCGTATTATATGTAAAACCATCGAATAAGATATATTTATTGCAATATGAATTTTGCCATACGGATCTTGGAGATTTTCTTTTTCTCTGATAGAGTATCTACGAAATGGCACAAAAATGTGAATTTGACGATATAGATAGACAATAAAACCTTACTGTTCTTGCTTGTTCGGTCCGTATTATGAAATATTGATTTTGCTGTTTTGGCTTCTCAGTTTAGGTCAGTTTGTAGACCTCGCCAGCCTCCTGCTTGGTTAACTTTTAAGGAAAGAATTCGAGCAATATTTCTCTTATAGAGGACCTCTCACGCTAGTTTAAAGAGACCATGCCAGCTATTTTTTAAGAGCACTTTGAAAACTTAAACCAATGGAATCTAAAAAACTGGTCCAGGTTTGTTAGAACTTACTATATTAGACTGGATTGAGGCCACATAATGTCCTTGGCCATGAATGGTCAGGACGGAAACAGACTGCAACTTGAGCAAATTAACCTATTGTTTTTCAAGTCCTTCCCTTGTCTCTTCAGTAAAATCGATGAAAATTATTAAAATGGTTTGTTCTCCCTTTGAAAAAGTCACTCGATATCCTCCTCTTGATATTCAAGGAGCATTTACTAAGCAAGAATAGATACTTAGTTTCAGTCTTAGCGAAAAAATCCCCAAGACATAGCCCCTTTAAAAACTTTTATGCAATTTGTGGGCTTTAAATCAGATGCCGCGCATCCTTTAATTCATGTTTGGTGTTATCAACAGAGTTCAGAGATTCGAACGCTGACGTTTCGAGCTTTAGCTTTTCGATTCGCTCTGACGAATAAACTCTGTTGATAAAACCAAACATTCGTTTCTACTCCCTAAAGACCCAACACCACAGTTTCTTAAGAAACCAACCTCCTTATCCTTTAATTATTTTTTGAAGCAGGGTATTTAGTTTGATGCCGGTTTGTTTCACTCAAACTTTATGTTATTTCGTTTCGTGTTATTTTCCCAAAAAATATTCTAAGATTTTAGTCTTATTAGTTACTATATTTTGTTACGTACCAGACGCCCACAGTAGAGTTGAGTCAAGAGTGTTGGTACATCAGGTGAATGAGCTGATATCAGTGTTACAGCTTCGATGTCTAAACTGAATCAGTCCGATCTACTTTCAGAAACTTTTTACATTTCAAAAGCGGTTTCCCTAAATGAGGGCACAGAACACGGAGAATCATCAGTAAAATTAAGTCTTTGATTGATTGTATACTGGCTATCTGAGCCACTTGATTGGGTTTTGAAGCACTTATGTGTTTGTTGAGCTAAAAACTCTTTTCCAAAACGCTCTACAGTCAGAGGAAACATAATAATTATTTATTTTAATTTACTCAACAGCAAAACCAAAGATAACCAGCCTGCCTCATTTCTAGGGACCTTGCTCTCCTTTTAAGGGAGGATGTGAATAAGAAAGGACCTGAGAAACTTTTTTCGAGCTGCTGTCTCTTCTTTGTTAATGTTTAAGGTTGTATTGTGCGTCTGTTGGCCGTCCAGGATCTCAGGATGTGGTGAGCCCAAACGTTTTACCGCACTGCCCTCTGCCGTCCTTCACAATATATTGCGCTCAGAGCGGTGGGAGAAAAGAAGCAGGTAAAAGAACTGTTTAACAATCGTAACAACTTTGATTTCATACAATTGTTAATTTTTGGCATAACACCATGAACAGAGGCCACCTCTTCGGTTAACTGGCAATATTGTTTTGTTGGGATTGAGGGATAAGCCTTAAAAAATTTAAAACATCTCTTTGACGCTTGTTGGTCTCTCTAGTTATTTTTGGCACGGAGAGTTTTCAATGAAATGTGAGTTGTTGCTAAAGCAAACGGTACTTAAGCGGTATAAAACAAACAAAGAGAACTATGTTGTAGCTACTTGTTTTGTCGTCTATTTCCTCTCTATCCTCAGCTGTGTTTCAATTTTTTTTTTCTTCCGTGATAATCTAAGAGTCTGGTATACAAGATATAGATCTTTTAAATTAAATTGTTTTTGCTATCAGTTTAATGATTTTCCGAGTTTCAAATATTGAAACAATGCCGGACCTCCCCAATCGGGGTGTTTAATAAACTACCTACTATATAGTCATAAGTATCAATTATTCCAGTCCCTAAATAATTATAAGTTGTTAACTTATAAATATCAGAGATAAGCTTGGAATGAAAGATCAGGAAAGGTTTAAAGTTCTTCTTACATTTAACGTTTGTAAGTTTTAAGTAAAATTTGTGAGAAAGAGGCAGGAAATACGTCAGTGTTTCGTAAGTGATTGCCTTTATGATACCCATATCTTTCTCACCTTAAACGCCAGAATACAGATTATATTTTATCATTCTTGCATCTAAATTATCAACAAACTTTAATGTTATAAAGTCGATTGAAGAAATCACTTGTCAAGTTATTTGTAAAATTTGAGATTTCGAAAGTTGTTCCTAGCAACGCGTGTGCCATAGCGCATTGTTTAAATATTTTCTTTTCAATAACTAACAATTGGCAAATGAATCTGAAACATTATTAAACTACAGACCGAGCCGCTTTCACTTTATTAATCTTACCTTACCGATGAATACAGTATCCCAAACCTCGGAATATTGTGGTTAACCCTACGATTATTTTTACTCAGCTCAGCAGACTGATATTACTACAACCCAAATCCACTGTTGTGGAAAATTTAGGGTGCGTTTCTTTGGGATGATCCAGATCAGGATCAATGATCCAAGATTACTTGGATCGAGGTGCAACAAAGGAACCGACGAATCCTTGGCCAGAGTGGATTACTCGGTTCCTTTGTTGCACCATGATCCGAGTGATCTTGGATCATTGATCCTGATCTGGATCATCCCAACGGAACGCACCCTAAATTCATATTTGTTATATTGAATTGGCTAAGTTGTGTCCTCTAGGGCGATTTGAGCTTTTTCTGACCTAAGCGTTTTAAGGCGACTTTCAGGCGATTTTGAGCGAGGTTAGGCGACTTCAGGTCCCAGAGCAGGCCTAAGGGGCAAGGTATTGTGGTTAATTCTGTGGACACCACAATGCAACGCGCTGCTCTGCTCTGCTCGCTCCTGGTCGACTGAGTTCGGATAAAGCTGAAGAGCTACGTTTTCCTTATAAACTGCTGTCCTTTTTTTCCATCTAAAGTCGTAAACAGGAAAGAGGAAGTGCCAAATTTTTGTCATAGACAGAGTCAGGGTTTCACAATCTGGAACGAGTATGGAAAACAAATTGCTTTCAGACGCCGGGTGGCAGACTTGCTTCAAGTTGTCATCAGTTCATTACGTTATCGTTTGTTTTGGTGCTGATCATTCAAATGATATGACTTTGCTGGTTTTAGTGGTGAGATAGCGATTCAGTTAACAAATGATAAAGGAGAAAGTACATTTGCCAGCCGCAGATCGTTCGCAGGTCATTATGCATACTCAGTCAAGCTCGGCCACGATAGAAAGAGCACGCCTCGGTACTAAGGGAAACACGGCAGCAAGGTCAATAACAGCGGTGAATGATAAAAGGTATTTGTTGGCCCACAGGTTTGCATAATCTTGTGTCAAGAAAAGGTGCAACGTTTACTTTGGGAATAATGAATTGATTTACAAGTATGAAAACATTAAAAGGATTTTGTTGTACCTTTACAAATGATTAAAGAGTGCCCTGAAAACTGAATGCGATAGCTGTTGATATATTAATTGTTATTTTGCTTTTAATGCAAACAAAGAAGTAGAAAACTCGATTAACAAAAGTCAAGGTAGTCAGTTCGTTCAGCTATCTTTGTTTTTGATCAATTTAATTTCTTACTTTAAATGAAGACACCTGCACAGCTAGGTAAACGAAAAACATTTTCTTTGGTTATCAGTTTGTTTTAAGTGTATCTATTCGGGGAAAATAATGTATCTTGTCTATTATGTATTTTTATAGCTTCTGACTTCAGCTAGCAAACTACATTTGGCATGAGCTTTTTCTTTTCTCACCATTCGTCGGTTGGTTCAATAACGGGAACATTACAGGTCAGAAAAGTTTATTTTTTATTCATTTTTGTTTCTATTTCCATTCGACATAATATAATTTTTACAACACCTTGAACAATAAGGAAACTAAGTTCTTAATCAAATTCTAAAAGGTATCTTCTAACTATTTTACTTGGAAGAACACAAAGGTGACACGCTTAAAACTGTTCGTAGAATGTTCCCACCTACGTCAAACTCCCTACCGATCAACTCGGCTCCTGGCAAATTTGATCATTGAGATAAGGAAGCAACTTTTGCTTTCCAAACATGTCTCAAAAACACTGCGTTTTTTCTCAAAATAATTTTGAATTTGCCGTTGTTACGACCTTTATAAGATATGTCCCTTTAGGACACTCTTATGTTTGAAATAACATCACGTGTGCAACTGAAGCTACTTTTTGCTTCATCAGGCAAATTTTATACTAATTTGAGTAGGATTCTTTCATAAAAAGACCTAACTTCGACGCTTGTGGTTGTCTATTAGGACCTTCATCAGAATGGGTTATTACTGAGCTTCGATGACTTCACCATAAAGACCAGAAGTTCGTCACCCCCACCGCTCGGGGTTTTAGGAGGATGCGTGCTAACAACAACAGCAAATACCAAGAGGGCTGTGTCACGTTTTATGTGATCATTTATTGATCATTCATCGATGAAACTAAGCCTCAATGATCTTCATCTTTTCACAGGGCAAATGACGTGTGCGCACCAATATCTGTTGCTCCAATTAATGTTTGCAATCATAGCCTCTTCCTTGGATATCAATAACTGCGTCACTGTCAGTTCCATCAAGGACTACTCACTGATTGGCCACATCTATAAAACATCATCCGGGAAATCTCTTCTGACGTGTATAATATCATGTGACCAGGATGAACAATGTTACAGCATAAACTACAAACTTCCCACCAAAACCTGCGAGTTGAGTGACTCCACTCGATACTCACATCTTCAAGAATTTGTCTTTTCACCAGATGCAGTATACTTTGACCACCCATCCCGTCCCTCGGGATCCTGTGTAGGCGACTGGCCATGTATAAGCAAAGGAAGGTGTGTAAATGTAGCGAGAGCTCCTGGATTCAAGTGCGAGTGTC
The DNA here is from genome assembly GCF_977016875.1 of Pavona decussata. Lineage (NCBI taxonomy): Eukaryota > Metazoa > Cnidaria > Anthozoa > Scleractinia > Agariciidae > Pavona > Pavona decussata. Next base: position 6,512,562 of record NW_028145860.1, on the reverse strand, counting down.
AGCATGACTACATAGGAGACACCTGCAATGGTAATGAAATTAAGTAGACCAGCACCTTTCAAAAGCTCTATTTTCACTGGACCATGATAATCTGCAGCTGCATTGTTTTTAAGGGCTGGGAGAATTGTTCTGTTGTTCGTTCTTTTGTCCTCTCTACCAGCCATGTAAGACGGTGCAAACGGTACAGGTCGTCCCTTTCGTGTCTTTGGTCTCGCCTGAGGTTACTCTCTAATGTAAGCTATACAAGTATGTACACCCCAAGTGGTATGGTTTTCGTAGCCCTTTCGTTCCGAAAACGGTATAGACTTTAAGTGATATAAAAGCACAGACCAACACAGCGTAGAATGGTTGTAAAAGGCTGTGTACTATAATTCAGCTGGCCAAACCAGCCTTCTTCAGGTCCAATGAGCATATATATTGGAAGAGTTGTTTATGTAGTACACAACCATTTAAAACCATTCTACGTTGTATCAGTCTCTGCAATTATATCCTTTGTTTTCTACACTGTTACGCCGATTAGATCACCAATTTGATCCAACTACCAGCAGGATTATCGTCCACGGTTGCTTGCTGGAACATTCAATAGATTTTAAACAATTTTGGTATGGAAGTCTGAAAACGAATATGGATATTAGAGTTAGGTCTGAGGGCAGTATGGAAAAATTATACATTTTGGTCTGAAATAGCATCAGTGTTTTGGAGACTCGGGCGACTGCACTTCACCACCAAAAATTAACAACCAACTGGCACTCCAACTGAAAAGACGAAAAGGATTACACTAACCCCGTAGGTAGCTGTTGCTATTCGCAGCAAGTTAGTTAAATCGTTATGTTTCACATAAAAAAAAAAAAAAAACAAAAATCAAAAGACAAAAAAAAAAAAAAAAATCATAAGCGATCACTTGGCCCTTTTTTTGAAAAAGGAGGGGAAAAGAGAGATAATAGAAATATCTAAGAAGGGAGAAAAGAGAATAAGAGAGAATAAAATAGCAAACGAGAGGCTTAGAGTACTTGGATCATCCTCATTTTTAACATATTCATTAGAAATTCACAAATTTTCAAAATCCCTAAGAGTACCATATCTCTGGGTGGCCTCATTATCTGTCAAGCTTTTGCATTGCCTCTTAAAACTCATCAAAGATCTAACATCCTAACCAACTGCACTTGCATTATACCATAGCCGATTTCTACCCTACTGAACATTAGATGGACTCACGCTGAAAAGTCTTCAATTTTATTATTTTTGTATGATATCATTTCCGTATCAGTCTTACGAGCTACAAGCTATTTCCGGTTTTACAGGAAACAAATTAACGTTTTCTGCTCTTTAAACTGTTTTAATTACTTAAAGTAAAATTGTCGATGAGCATGAGATTAATCAATTAATTCCTTTAGTTAAGCTTTAATTCCGGATTAATGTAATCGTCCTGTGAATAACTGAAGCCTTGGGCCGCCATGAATTTGATTACTAGGTCTACATCCCCTGGATTATTTGAGAAAAAAATGTTTTCAAGTTAGAAAAAGGAAGTTTTGTCATTTTTGTCCTCTACTTTGTTCAATCTCAATCTCAAGTTAGCCGTTGTTTTATTAGCAGGAAATTGATTACAAAACTCATCACTTAGATATCTACCGTAACCCTCATAACTTCCATTTGCGTTACATCACGGAACGTCCCCCGCATTCTTGTTGAGCCATGTTGTACTTCTCAAGTTTATCTTCCTTTCTCGCTTAGTTTGCAGTTCCCCTCCGCTGGGGTTACAGGACAGGCGGATTCTAAACCATCAACTGACAGCTTCGTCAGAAGGCTTCTGGTTGGACTTGAAAACTTTTAAGGCCAGAGATGCGCGCCTATGGCTTAAGTCGTCTTCCTGGGTCGGTGCTATTTTGGATTTTAATCCGTGGATACAAGTCAGCTTTGCGCCCGAAATAAAACTTGTCTGCGGTGTAGCCACTCAAGGGAACCCGTCACATAATTGGTGGACCACGAGTTACACCCTGAAGCACAGCATGACGGGTAAAACATGGAGCGACTATGACAGTGGACAGGGATTTGTTGAGGTAAAATTACAGTCTGTGGGTTAATCAGTAAGCAGGGTGGCAATGGAGCAAAGATAAAAGCTGTCATATCAGCTGCGTTACTCTTAATAAATGCAGCCGATTAGAGAGTAGATTAGAAAGCAAGGACTTAAGGAGAACTAGTTTAACAAGGTCAAGCAGTAATATTGTCTTTACTTCTCTGTTGTAGGTTTTCGTTGGAAATTCAGATAGCAACAAAGTTGTGAAGCACAAACTCTCGCCCCCCATCAAGGCGTCGTTTATTCGCGTTCTACCCCTTAATAAGTACGGACGATCTGCTTTGCGGCTTGAGATTTACGGTTGCGATTTTTTCGGAGATTAATCGTAACGGAAGTTACCACAATTCAATGGGGCCTTCCCCAAAATTGTTCACAAAGCATCAACTGTGAACAGGTCTGCAGTGGTAGCTGTGTTTTGCCCCATCCATATACTATAAACTCACCGTACTTGCCTAGTTGTGATCGGTTTTAAGTCGATCAGGGTCTCAACCCATAAATCCATCAAATGAATGCTTTCTCGCTGCATGAAATCTCTACTTGCATTTTTTCTTTGAGCGATGAGTGGATATGAGGACCAGGGCTAATTCCCATCTCAAGTCTGTCCCAGTCTCACTGTATACCGGCGGTGGCTCGGCAAGGGCCTCGACTTCATCTACTCCGAGCCTGAGTATCATCATGGGAAACATGATTTAGAAAAAAAGTTTGGCTCGGTTGGGAAGCAAATTTGTTGACTAGGTAATTGTAAAACACGGTTTCTAGAAACAAGAATCGTTTCCCAAACACACTTTTTCGTACCGCAAAAGACTAAACGGGAAAACGTTACGTGTTGACAATTTCCCACAACAAGTTTTCGTAGATTAGCTAAGCTCACTGTACAGGAGCACATAACGGAGAACGTTTAAGAAAACATACCGTGTTATGTTTTCCCAGATCGCTTTACGGTCCTTGCAAGGGATATCTGGTCAAGCTCAGTAAAACAGATTGAGTTGTGTTATGATTTGGTAGGTGAATGTTTACATAGATAACAATAAATTAAAAAACGCGCGAGGCAGCGTTCGACAGACATGTTTCGGGGTAACTCACATCACCTTCAGTTTATTTACATGGATTTAAACTTTGCACAGATTTGCGCGAATGGATTAAAGACTCTAGGACGAAGTTGTTGTTGGCTTTCCGAAAATGGTAGCTGGTTATATCTAAACGACCTATTTGTTCCTCCGAAAACAAAGAAATTACTATTTTCAATTTTTTGAAACTTTAAGTTGATATTTTACAAAGAAAACGCTAGTTTTTCATGCTAATTAAATTCAAACATCCAAGGCGAATTAGGCCCTCGACACGACATTTGCCGAGGCGCATTTAGAAGGAGTTTCATCCTTATCCCTAAAGGTTAAGCCTAAAATTATGCTTAGCGTTATTCTTAAAACAAAGCTCATTATCCCTCATCCATCCATTTTTGTTTGGGCATTTACCGTTAATTGGCTGTTTGCACCGGCGTTAGAGACAGATACGATTTTACAAGGGATAATGTGTCTGATTATTATCCGTCTATTTAGACGGATAAAACAAGACGCATTATCCGCCTAAAATTATATCCGTCTCGTTTTCATATTAGGGCGAAAACCATGCTTATCCCTATGATTGTTTTGTTAGTAATCCTTGACCTCTAAAATTCCTAACAGAGCCTTTTAACCGAAACGTGTCGTTGGGTGCAATAGGACTCTGTGACTTTCTCAATGGGAAAGACTATACTGCTTACGACAGACTAAGTTTTTTGGTGTAGTTATAATAATAATAATTTATAATAATACAAATCTTTCGACAGGGAGTTTACGTCACAAAAAGTGTTTTTTAGTGGGGCCCTGCATAGCATAAATCAGTGAAAAAAATAAGCGAGTAATGAAAATTTCAATAGACAAAAGAGTAATAGGATCTGAAAATAAAACAAGATTAAGAACTTTATGTCTTGATAAAAAAAAAAATAGTTAAAGACTTTAAAAGTAAACTGTATACAAGTCCAACATCTCGAGAAAACATAATTAAAAATGCAGGAACCACCTTTATCTCCGTTGTTTAGGTATTCCAATCATTTAAACAACTATTCTTAGAGGTTTGAGGGCCGCAGTTCGTGGTAGATTTAAGCTAGAGTTCTTATCATGTCCTTGTCAGACATAGTAATTATGAAGGTCGGGGCCACATGTCAAAAAAGAGTCACCAGAAGTAATATTGATATCTGTTCATTCATGTGCTAAAAGCTGGAAGCTTTAGCCTTATGGAACTGTTATGGAGGAGTAATTTCAAGATTGTTCTGAATTTAGGAATAAACTGACGCACGAAAAGCAGTGAACTTTGCCTTATTTCACTTTTCTTTGGGTTAATTTCCGCTCTATGAACTTGTGATATGCGGCATAGTCAAAACTGGATTGGACTTCAGATCTATCATGGTGACGAGAGTTTGTTTTTTTTTTTATATTTCCAGGGTTAACTAAATGAACAAAAACACCCGACTACAAACCAGCCAAGAGTGCAAATCTATCTTAGCATACCTTACCCCCGGTGAGCGACTATCACCTAAACGCGCAGTCTGATTGGCTACACATGACAGGTGCAGTCTATTGACCTCGAGCTTTCAGGAAAGTTACACATGCATTTGTGCAATTGTGTATCAGTTTAGGACAACATGAATTTCTTTTATTGTAAAATACGTTGTGTAATTTTGTGTCAGAACTGTTGTTGGAGAGAATGATGATGTGTGAAGCTGTTCAGTGTTGTTATTGCATCCAATTTTGCATCATGTCTTCCCACATAAATAAAATAATCATTGTCGTACCTTTATCCTATGTTTTCGGTAGCATTGTTTTAAAACCTGGTGCAATTTTTAGAGTTATCATTAAAGATAAATTTTCTGGGTGTATCGTTTGCCCTTATAGGAGAATTCAAATTTCACTATATCTTATTGAAATTCCAACATGGGTAAAGTTTGAATAAATCACAGCACGAGACCTCAACCAATGTTTTAATATAACTTGCCTTTACATTTCTTTACGTATACACTAAAATAAATCTGAAGCTAGTAATTGCTTTCGATTTAAAGAATATCTCGAGTGGAAATAAATAAAGCAAGCAAGAAAGAAAGATAGAAAGAAAGAAGTAAAGAAACAAAAAGAAAATCAGGGAGGAAATGGAAAGCGCGGGAAAATTACACTCAACCGGAAATTAAAGCAAGTTATTACCGGAAGCCGCTACCCAATCAAAATTTACATGTTGTGATCACGTGACAAGGATGGCTTCGACATGGCGGCCGGTGTAAACTTGAGTGATGTACGGATAGAAGAAACACTAAAAATAAGAATTGGTGAGTGTCAAAAAACGCAAGAATGCAATCAGGAATTGCTGTAAATTAACTCGACAATTTTTCAGGGGAGGCAAAAAATCTGCAACCGAGGAAAGAACCGAGATCTTCGCGAAACTGTTATTGCATTGTGACACTCGACCAAGAAGAAGTGTTTAGGACAGCTACTGTTGAAAAAAGTTTGTGGTAAGTTCCCCTTATTAAATTTCCATGTTATTTTTTAATTATTTTACAGAGGCTAGGAATGATGATAACACATTTTCGTTCTACGTTTTGTGTGTGGTTAAATTACAGCACTGATTATCAATTTTGTTTCGTCTTCGATCTTCGATGAGGAAAAAAATATTATGCGGCTTATTTTGAGAGCGCTCTAGCTACAACACTGTGTAAAGCTTTTACTGATCACTTTGCGTGTATTTTTCCTGTGGGTTAAAAAAGTTAGTTTACCTAACTGTCGTAATATTTCGATCTCAGAAACGTCTTTATAGATTTTTATCATCTTATACGAAATACAAATTCGAGTGGTTTGTTCCTGGTTCGTACAAAGACAGTTAACATAAATCTCGTTTGCGATTGTGTGTAGTATTTGATTAAGTTTACATTAGCAGTTACGTTAAAAGCGTGTCATACGTGACTAGAATTCAAAAGCGGCCGTTTTAAACGAGTTTGATCTCACATGTGATAGAAATACCCCCTTCTTAGAACTCCTTTACATCTGATAGTTAAGCTTATAAATTGTATTTTATTAAAAGCCAAAATTTTTCGTAATTGAACACGTACATTATTTTGTCAGAAAAGTACACATTCTTTTCAGTTCGGTTAGTTTAAAAGTAATAGTTCTTCAGATTCGAGTGAAGAATTGTATTATTTTAGATTTAACCGTTAATTAAATTTTGAGGTTTTAGAGCATACAAATTTGTATTTTTAAACGTAATTGGTTTAATATTTTCTGTATTTTTTTATTTTTAAATTTACATTCTTTTTATATCAGGTTTTCTTGAGGCACCTTGCATCCATTCTTTCGTAAGATTTGTTATCAAAACTGAATTATTTGAAAAATATAAAACTTCCAAAACCTTCAGGACATATCTGTGATTTCTCACCAGTTAATTTATTAATTATCTGTGGTTAATAAAGAAATGTTTCTTTGGTCATGATCCACTGTTCAAGGCCTGTGATATATAAATAATTAAATACGAACGACATAGAATCCTTGCCCAGAAAATTTTTCTAATCACCCTTACTGGGGTTTAGTAAGATAATGACAAAAATAATTATCAGATTTGGAAAAAGGTCACCAGATTTATGACAAACTCAGAGTGCTTTTCTTTGGGACAAATATTCCAGAATCAGGCATTAGCCTTAATTTTCCGATGTGTTGAACAAAGTTTTTACTTTTTCTGTAGATGTTTAGTACTTGGCAGTTAACAAAAAAAAAAAAAAGAGTTTTAGCTTGTGCCTTTGTGGAATACTCAAAATATGTGCCAAAAAGCATGTCCGTATATGGCTGAAATTAAACAAGTGAAATTGTTTTCATCATCACTCCCCATAGTCTAAGGGTGAAGGTGCACTTTTAGTCACCCAAACATGCCCTCCCCTATCAATCAGCCATTCCTGCCACTGGAACTAATTGAAGGCCTGTCCGCTCTTTAATATACACCCCGAGCATTTGTTTACCTAATATTGTAAAACTCATTTTCATATGTTTTTTTTTTCACCAGTCCATTCTTTGGTGAAGATGTCCATTTTGAAGTTCCCAGAGACTTCAGAACATTATGTTTTTACCTCTTTGATACTGACCTTATAGGAAAGGATACTGTACTTGGAAAGGTAAGTGATAAACAAAGCCTGAGCTTTCTGTCAAAGTTCATAGAAACAGAGCGGCGGTGAAAAGAAGATGTGGTGATGATTTGGTCTGAAGATCCAAAGTTTTTCAAAATAATTATGAGAAGAGAAACAGGGAGAAAGTGCTTAGAAGGTGGACTGGCCTGGGTACTTAAGAAAAGAGCTTAGGCCTCTTTTCACCATGAGGTGTTAATATTTAGGCCCCTTTAGGGATTTGTAATCAAGTGGGTTTTTTACAGGGTGGAATGATTAGCTCCGCACCCAACTGTTATGAAGCTTTGATGCAGGCTTAGCACATGCATTTTCACACATAACCCCAATATGTATACATCTCTAACAATCAACAACAACAATCTTTATTTGTACTTTTGCCTCATGTGAAGTTGATTGCAAAAATATGAGAAATAAAATTAGGGTACTGGCTGCCTGGAATAACCATTGGGGCTAGTGCAGCCAGGCAGCAAGTTGACATCAGCATTAAATGAAAATAAATTACGGGTTGGCAAGATAGCACAAATTCACAACAGACACACACAAGGACAGAGAAAGTAACGCAAAAGATATAACAACTAGGAATTACTAGGCTAAGAATGTTTGCACTGTGAACCCCTGTGAACTAGCATCATCAAGAAAAATTGCATCCACAGCTTTTTTTTTTATTTCTAATCACTGATTCATTTCTTGTGATTTCAGGTTGCTATCAAGAAAGGTTGTGTTCAAGCTTATCATACAGACACATGGTTTCCCTTAGTTCATGTTGAACCTGATACTGAAGTCCAAGGAAGAATACACTTAGAAATCAAACAATATGAATTTATACCTGATACAGATGATGATGAATTTTCAAATACACCCAAACTTAGCATTAGGTATGTTTTTGTGTTGGATTTCTTCTGGTTTTGCAACAATCTCATTATTCTACCCAAAATATTGAGGAAACTGGGCAAATTTGGGGGAACTGTCATGGATAATTTTCAGATTATTGATTATTAAATATATTAGCATTGTTGTTCCTAAATGATGTACTTATGCATACACTTTACAAAGCTACTTTTCTAAAGCCCAAATAATGAAGTGAAAATGGCTGTATGTGTGCCATGCTAATTTAAAACTGTTTATAGGGGATTCCTCAGCTAATAAACCCTTCTGGCTTCTAAGATTATAATTATTATAAGAGGATTTCTTACCTCTATTTCTTTCAATAAATTAAAATATGTATGTAATAATTTTGTGACGTGAAAAAATTTAATTTTGTATAAATAAGAAGAATTATAACACACAACAATAATAATATTATTATTGAGAGATGAAATTTCCTCTTTGACGTTTATACTTAAAGTTCTTGTTGGTCTGACAGTGGATGTCTCTTTCTTTTCAGAATTTTAGAATGTTCTGATTTATATGGGTGCAATGGTAATGGTACATTCTCTGATCCTTATGTTAGTGTCACTGTCCAAGGACCACTCTCTAGGTACTATTAAATAAACATTAAAAAAATATATTATAAACTGGATCATTGCATAATACAATTCCAGGCATTTGTATGGCTTAATTGTTAATTAAGTTGTCAATGAATTGTTGTTAATTATTCTGTTATATTATATTTACCTTTTCTGGACTGCTCAGGTGTTTTGATTGGGGGGTTATACTGATTACAGTGGAACCCCGTTTACACAACCACCTTTGGACCATGAACATGTGGTCATAATAACAGGGTGGTCAGATTGACGAAGTTGTAAAACTAAGGAAATGACTGGGATTTCAATTTGTTTGGGGCACAAAAAAGAGGTTGTCTTAACGAGTTGGTTGTATTAATGAGGTGGTCGTAAGGCGGAGTTCCAGTTTATTATATTATTTTGAACATTTTAATTTGATCCTATAGGTCAGAGCCTAAAAAGACCAAAGTCAAGAAAAGAACTTTAAACCCACAATTTGAAGAAACATTTCTCTTTGAGGTAAAAATGTACAATAACTTTGCTACTAAAGTCAACTCCCAGCAAAGCACTGATTCTCGATCAACAACTCTTATCAGACATTGTCTAGTTGATACTTTAAAAAGACATCCATTTCAGGTACCAATAATTGGTACAATTATTGTAGCGACATGTCTGGTTAAAGAGAGAGGTAGCCACTTGATAACAAGGTGTTTGCTAAGACAAAAGAGGAATTGACTGCAATATGCCATATCTATTTCATTTTACAATACTGGAATTTTTACTGAAGATTTCCTCTGGAGGAAAAACACAGTTTTTTTAGTGTTTTTAAAATAATGTTATTCTTTTGTTTCAGATACCACCGGATGATGTTGAAAGTTTAGTATTGAGGTGCGTTGTATATTAACTTTATATTACACATAATAAAAAAAAAAACAATATTTTTTTTGTTCTTGTTTCACTGCATCATACAATACATTAATTACATTGGACCAAGATAATTTTAAAGGAAAATATTTCTTGTTGGCACTTAGGTGTGCGGCATGGAGTGCAAGTCTCATTGGGGAAGACATCTTTCTAGGAGAAGTATGTGATCTTTAGTTATGTGATGTGTGTATCTATCTTTGAGCCTTGTTGTTTAAGTTAAGCCAGAACTTATACTGACTTTGATGCAATTACTTAATCCACAGTGAGGTAACTATGCTCTCTTGTCACAGCAGTAATACCACTTGGTATTTTGCATCGTCTAACATTTATTACTGATTTCAAAATATGACACTGATAGCAATGTTTTTGTTATTCTTACAGGTCAGAGTTCCTTTGAGTAAATGTGACTTGTCTTCAACACATGAAGGATGGTAAGTTCTAAAATAATAAAGTTTTCATTCTTGTTTAATTTAATTGTTAACCATTCTCATGGAGGTACGGTGGCGTAGTAGTTGGTGTGCCAGACTTTTGATCAGACGGAAGGTCGATGGTTCAAGGCTCAGTTGGTCTCTTCATTACTGTGTCGTTTCCTTAGACAATAAACTTTGCTCCATTGTCTCTCTTCACCCAGATGTATAAATGGGTACCCAGGGTTGTAGCTAAGAAATTTGTCTGCCGGTAAGCTGAGAAATTGAGCCGGCTAAAGAATGCGCGAAGTGCCTTCTGCCGTCGGCATAGCCGACGGAGGGGTAGGTATGGGAGGGGGTTGCCCCCTCCCATTAGGGGGGTCTGAGGGGCCTCCTCAGGAAATTTTGAAAATTTTAATTCAATTTGGTGCACTCTGGTGAAATCTAGGGGCTCTTTTATGCAAAAAGAAACAACCATTGAAGAGAAGGTGAGCTGTGGTGCTGCAGTTTGAAACGTGCAGTACAGAGATTCACCCTGAATTTATTCAAAATTCTCTCCCTTGCTTTGACGTTTCCATATTTACTTCGTGTGGTTTTCGTGGTTTGGCGTCCCTTGAACTCTCTACCAGGTCTATTCACTGTGCCCCTAAGGAGAATGACAGACCTTCTGAGCAGACAGTGCTTTGTTTTACTTCAGTTCATCAATCTATGCTGTTTTCTTAATTCTCTTTTTGGTGAGCTCACTAGAAGAATAGTTCTTTATTTAAACACGGTAAAATCCATCAGGAGTATAAAAAATTAGAAATAACCTAACTCTCCTAAACAAAATTCAAAACCTAACTACAACTAATCTAATCTAACTAAAACCCGTTTTTCATGAATGCCGTGTATACTCTAACATTAACAATGAAAATACGTGAGTAAGATTTTCAACATTTACTTAACATAAAAGTAATGAGAACGAAAGCTACATCGCTTTCCATTCGTTCCGAAAAGATAAGTGCTTTTAAGTTTGCACTAGAATATCAGAAAATCGATTCTTATAAACGCTTAGAACTGCAAACAAAAGAGCTGTCCACTCGGTCGTTCAGCTGTTCATCCAGTTTCGCGGGTTCGTTCACTCGGTTTCTCGTTCGTTCGTTTTCGCCGGCGAGCACTCGGCGGACCGTTTACGTTTCTGGGTTTTGGTTTCTGGTTTGGTCAGTTGTTCCTCCATTTGCCCAGTTCTTCTTGCTATTCATGAGCATAAACATGTTATAAGCAATAAAATTTAACCAATTAAAACATTACAAAGAAGTTCCTTCATGTTTTTTTCTCTGTCATGCTACAGAGAAAGACTTCTTCTTTCTCCCATCTGACACAAATACCTGGCCCCAGTTGTTCAAAGAGCGGATAACTTTATCCACTGGATAAGTCACTATCCAGCGGAGCAAATATACTCCACCTGACGCTTTAGGCAAGTTTTCTACACAATCACATACTTAAATTTCACATTTGCTTCTACCCTATCCACAAATTATAAGGCTATCGGGAAAATCTTTCACACATTTTATCTGCCGGATAGCGACCTATCCAGTGGATAAAGTTATCCGCTTTTTGAACAACTGAGGCCTGGTAACAACTCGTTCCCAATCTTTCGCAACGCCTTGAATGCGGGGGCTATCGGGGTTACCAAGCTTCGTGTTGACAAGATGGCGGACGCAGAAAACGGAAAGAGGACACGGTAAACAAGTTCTCAAAACCAGACTTTATTTCAATTACTTAATGGCATCGATACTCAAGGTAGTCAGGAGTTTATTCAACCTTTTCACTTAAAATATATTATTCTAAATCGAACAATTGCTTGTGGGTAACTAAAGAACTGTTCATTGCCCTTTTAACCGAGTGCTTGCCACCCAAAATTCAGCCGGCGATGACCTCTTTCCCAGCCGGGGAATTTAGCCGGCAGCCGGAGCTTAGCGACAACCCTGGGTACCAGCAACATACTGCTTAATACAATATAACCCTGTGATGGCCTAGCATCCCATCCATGGGGAAGTAGAAATATTCCTAGTTGCTTCATGCCTCAGAAACTGGTTAAGTTCTGCATGCTGTGTGGGCCACTAAGGCTCAATGAATATAACCTTATGGTTAAAATTTCTGTTACTTGTTTGATAATGCATGTTGCCTTTCCTGTTTAGGTATTGGCTTGGTCCACGTGAAGAGAAAAATGATCCTCCTAGTAAGCAGGATTTAGGCTCTCTGAGACTTAGAGTTTGTCACTCTCAAGACCACGTCTTCCCATCAAGTTTCTATGATCCTTTGAGGGAAACAGTTTTGAGTATCAAAGATGGGCAGGTATGAAATTATTAACCTGTTTGTAATTTGGGGTTTAAAGTGATCCACCTCAAGGCTGTCTTTTGCATTTGTTGTATTTTATGGGTTTTATATCTTAACAAAAGGACAACAGAAATCCTGTATATTGATGTACCTGTTTACAATAATGTTAATTTATTTTTAGGATGTTCGGACAACAGCTGCCCATATTTTGGGTGAATTGGTTAAGGACAAGGCTGCAGTAGCTCGGTCATTTGTCAGAGTTTTCTCTCATCATAATCAGGTTTGCTGTTTTGAAATTAATCAGAAAGGATGTTATAATGAGTATTAAACCTGGTATTTAACAGGAGGAATGATGTTACAACCAAAATAATGGAGTATGTAAAAAAAAAAAAAAAAAAAAAATTAATAAAATAAAAAAAATAATGGAGTATGTGCCGGGTGAAATCTTTCACAGATGTTATAACATACATGAAATCTGATTCTGGACAATAGTAAACCTAGAGTAGCTCTCTGACACAAAACCTGTGCAAATTAAATCACAGAGGATCAATCAATTCAGCTTTTTTTGGGGAGGGGGGTGGGGGTGGTTAGCAGTACAAATGTTCTCAGCTGGCTAGCACACTGTGAAAATAATTTATTGTGTCGTATTCTGTTTTGATGGAGTTGTAATGTTGGATTAGTCCTCTGAAGAATAAACAGACTCTACTTTTTCAATATTGATGAATGCAAATAAAATAGTTTTCCTGTTTAAACTGCAAACTGATATATTAAAGTTAGATTCACCAACAACTTGTAAAGTTGAGTGACTTATTTAATCTATTTCAATGTATCTATACCTTTGATGAGGTTGTTACTGTACTTTTGATTTCAGGTTGTAGATTTTATTAAACTTGTTGTGGATCATGAAGTACAAAATACAAAGTGAGTATAATAATGCCATGAATGAATAAAAGGGATCTTCCTTCAATTTGTTTGCAAGTTACACACATGTGTTGTATTGTTTTTTTCAATTCAGTTTACGATTGCTATTGTGCATGAAATAAAATGATGTTTTAAGGCAATAAAGGATTCAGCCTTGGTTTGGTTTCAGCTGACTCATCCTGAGTCATCTCTCTTGTCATTTGGCGCAATAACCCCACATGCTTCTCTCCCCCTTGTGCACGCTAATCTCCTCAAAGACAACGGAAGAGTCGCAGTGCCTAAAGTCACTCAGAACTGTTTATATATGAAATGACTTGTATTTTAGAATGGTAGGCCCCCAATTAGAAGAATAAGCACAAATAAATTTAAGCCGATTCCTATGCACGGTCAACTGGCATGTTGTTGTCTGGTTTCTTTGAGGAAAATCTTCTCACCTTTTGTTTAATGGTTTATTTCAGAGATTCCAATACACTGTTCAGAGGGAATTCAGTAGCAACAAAATCAGTGGATGAGTTCATGAAACATGCTGGCATGTATTACCTTCATGACACTATTAAATGCCTGGTAGATGAGGTGAGATTGAGTTGCAAAAATATATATTTATGACAAAAATATTAATAATGATTTTATGATGGATAAAATCTGATATTTTAAATTGTGATATAGAAAAATATTAATAATATATTCATGTGCATACATTTTGTGAGGATTTTCTGTAAACTTTTGGAATTGTGATTATGGAACTAACAAGTCAAGGTTGATAAAATAATGATTCAACTTCAGATATTTGATGACCACAAGCGTTGTGAAATTGACCCAGCAAAACTTCGAGAAGGAGAGTCTTTAGATGCAAATTTGGTAAGTATGTGTCATGTTGTTTCCTTTTGCTGTTTGATCTACTACCGGATAATGTTCAGGATCCTATCTAGGAGATGAACATTTTCTGGTCCTTTTTTTCAGACATGGCCTCTCAAACTCATACCCATTTTCAGACCTGGTTTCTAGAATCCATACCCGTTTTTGTAAAATCCATTCCTGTTTTCAGAGTTACAGACCAAAATGATTAAAATCTATACCCTTTTTCATACCCTACCCTTTGGGCCACACTGTAGCTTATATTTAGGGGCACCCCCCCCCCCCCCCCCCCCTGTGACAAGGTGAAAACCTTTGTCTTGTAAATAAAATCACATAATTTCCAGATAACATTTGTTGACTTTGGTTTTCCTGATTTCAAATTTTTTTATAGGTTAATCTACGTGGCTATGTGAACAGAATATTTGCAGCCATCACCTGTTCTGCTATGGCATGCCCTACTGTTATGTGTCAAGTGTTCCATAATATCAGGGAAGCTGCTACATGGAAATTCCCAGGTAAGAATACTTGATAAAACTCAATAGAGACCCAGTAGATCTCTGATCTTGTGGGAGTTGTTGAAAAAGCCCCTTGCAAGTATTGAACATTAGCACGGTGGACAAAATGACCAGGGAGACTTGTTTGATGAGAGATGCCCCTTCAGTGTTCCAGATAGCTTTCAAAGTCACGGAGTCCATAAATTGTTTTTTTTTTTTTTTGTTAAGGGGTCAACAGGTGTGGTTCTCTCCAAATCTTCTTAAGTTTACCATTCACTTTGCTGGGTCAAAAGCCAGCACTCTCGAGACCTCTCTCTTATCTGGAACACTGCCCCTAATACTCAAAGGAAAAAAACTTAAATATCAAAGAAATGTTTTAGGATATCACAATTATCTCTTCTTGCAAAACAAGTGTCAGTCATTTACTTGCACCCCAAAAAAGCAAACAAACAAGTAACAAGCGAAAACAAACAAAAAAGGAAGCACTTGTGTTCTATTATGGAGTATCCGGTTTCAAGTCAATTTACTTACATGTAATGTAAAGCTGTATTTTTGTAATTAATCATTAATTGTTTTGTGGTGCTGATTGATGCAACCAAATGAACCTTAATTGACATGAAACAGTTGACAGTTGTTGTGTTGGTAATCATGTTTTGTTTCAGATGATGATGACGTTTGTTTCACATCCGTAAGCGGTTTTGTGTTCCTGAGATTCTTTGCCCCAGCAATTCTAAACCCAAAATTGTTTCAGATGAGAAATGAACACCCAGTAAGTAACTTAATATTCATATTAAGATTATCAACATTCTGTGAGAGAAAAATGTGATCTAAAAATACCATTACTAGGTATGGAAGTTGTATACAAGTGCATTTAGCACTTTTTCTAGACCTCAACAGTGCATGACTTACTTACAGAACACAGGGAATTCATCATCTCTTTTATTACCATATTGAGGAGAAGATTATTTACTGCAACCCCTTTTCTATAAATGTTTAGAGAACATACCCATACATCTGCAGTTAATGGCTAATTAATCTGTTTGGTTGTGTGCTATTTAGTATTTGGTTTAAAAAGAAAATGTACGTAATTGTAAATAATTATTAAAATTGTTTTCTTCTCTTTTATTTTATTAGGATGCACAGACAGCGAGAACTCTTACACTTATATCAAAAGCAATACAAAGTCTAGGAAATGTTGTTAGCTCTGTGCTGGTAGGTACATGTAGATATCCATTATCATCTGTGTTGCAAAGCTCCTGTTATTACTACTATCAAAACCAGTCATAATTGGGAATTTACCTCTTCACATGATCGCTGTCAAAATTAGTTCAAACCATTGCATCTTTGTAAGTGTACATTTAAATATACTAAAATTTTATGGTTCTCCCTTTTCCAGCACCATTTACTTAATAAACAATTTTTTTTCTTATACAAAATGGGATATTAAGTTAATTGAAACATGTAGTTTGTCAATCAAACTGCTTTTGTCTCCCAGGGTGACTGGGAATGCATAAGTTATTGGGACAAGGTGATCTACTTTAAAATTACTCTTTGTTTGAGGCACTGTTATCTAATGTATTTCTTGTGAAGGGTGAAGGCTGGTGAGTTGGGTAATCAATAAGGGCAAGGAAAACTTGGAGAGAAACAAGAGGAGAGTAATAAAAGGAAAATTGTATGAAAAACAGATAATACCTTATTAAGGAACTTTCGCTTCTTGTCCTAAAATAGTGTGGACAGGTGAAAGAGCCATATATGGAGACACTGAAGTCAGTGATTCTTGATCAGGAGCATATTACTGCAGTCAAACGGGTGAGCAAGTTTTTCTCATGATCTTTCATGTTGTGTTTAACATCTTTAAACTCAACTTAAAATACTGCTGTTTATCTTTTAATACTCTGAATTTCAGATGGTAGATGATTAATGTTCAATGAATTTGTTCTGCAGAACACAGAAATTTGTTATATAAGTAACTGTTGTTTGCTTTACCTTTAATGAATGGCACAAAGAAACTATCTCAAATGAATGTGAACTGTTGTTGTTTCAGTTCTTGGCGATCATCTCTTCACCCAGTAGAGCACAAGGTCTTCCTGTAGACTCAACCATTGTTCTTAAGGAGGGGTGAGTATCTTAAATCATGTTAACCAGGGCTTGAAAGAAGGCAAGAATGATCACAAGTGGTCCTACATGTATTTTTACAGTGAGCTCTATTGAGAGCCAAAAACGAAGATTTACCTTGCATCTACAGTGACTGATCTCCTATCAAGCATTTTACTTGCCTGGCCTGGTTGGGTAACGTTGACATTAGTACTAACTCTGTCTCAGTTCTGGAAGAAGATCTTATAGACAATGATTCTGTCTGTGTTTTTCAGTGGCAATTTTATGATATAAGTTATTTAATAGTTAAAACATTCCCCAGCACTTGGACTCTTTTTTAGATAAATTTGTGGTAGGCAAAGGTAAAGTCCCACTTCTTCCAGAGACAGCCCATGTGCCAGGTGGGATGCTAGTCTGTCATTGGGTAATACCCAGTTATGCCCTAGCAGCTGGGGATAATAATTGTTTATTAAGACATCCTTGGCAGCCAATAGGCTAAATTAAGGATAATTGCAAAGTAGATAAATAAAAAAAAAATATTGACAAAATCTAAGATCCAAAACTAAAAAATCCAAGAAGCCTTAAAAAGAATCTAAAGGAGCCAAATATAGCCAAACTAGTTATGCACGCTGGCATAGAAAACAATTGTGTGCATCTTAAAGACCTAGGACAGCTATAATGCACACAGGCAACAGGCTATGAAGTTTGTGGTCACTATTTTCCATAGGCGCTCTGTTAGCTCTCGCCTTCTTGTGTGAAGGGTAGCAAGGCTTGCTCTCTGCAGAGTCTCTACATACCCCTTGGCTTGTGTAATGATTTGTTTGCTGGTACCCACTAATCACTTGGGTGTGGAGAGATGGTGTTGCCAGTAAGCCTAGTGATTTGTCTAAGGAAAGAATGCTAGAGCATAGACTAAAGGTTTGGTATTTTCCAATTTTGCACAATTTCATAGATTTTGTAATTGTGTATAAAATGTAAGGCAAGTACTGAATGTCTAATAATGAGTTTTCTTTTTCAGGATGTTGATAAAGAGGGCCCAAGGAAGAAGTAGGCTAGGCTTCAAAAATTTCAAAAAAAGGTTTTTTGTTTTGACCAACAAAGGACTTTCATATTCCAAGGACAAAACCAAGGTTACTCTTGGTCATATTCCTGTCTGTGATATCCTGGGAGCTGAACATCTGGGCGAGGAATCCTTTCATTTGAAATTGGTAAGAGTTGTTCAAATTAGCATGAGTATTTTGTTAATGTTTTGTTAAATTATTTGGTTGTTGCCTTATGATGGCTGTGCAGTGTTATATTTTAATAACACATCTGCTTGCTCTCAGTGGGAAAGAAACATCCAGTACAATAGTGGACTATGGAACTTTGTCATAAAATACCTTGATAAAAAATATTTGATATCTGCCATCCAATTTTAATGACAAGAACAATTTAAACTAAAAGACAGGAAGTCAGTGTTGATTTTTGTAAATTCATTCCATGTGTAAGCGCTGAAAATTTTTTGAATTAAAACACCGTATTATGAAAAACAACCTATATGGACTGAAAATTTAAAAAATAATAATAAATAATGATAATAAAAAAAAAAAAACAAAATCACATATGGTGATTATTTCTCTGTGAAATGGGAAAGTGTTAATAACAAAATATTGGCCTTTTTTCGCAGACCTCTAGGCATGAACTTGAAAGCCATTTTTCAATCTGCCACGTTGATGTTTTGTTTTGACTTTCAGATGGTTCAGATAATTCAACCTGACAGGTTGTTGTACATTCAGGCAAGCAATACTGTGGAAGAAAGGGAATGGTAAGGAAACTGAGAATGTGTATGCTTTTTACATGTACTCCCATTGTCTCAGTTAAACATTAAACATAACAGAAAGGACATAACAAAGAAAATGGGTCATAAATGACTTTTGAAAGACTAAGATGGCTTATTGGATATTTGGACTGTTAAATCAACCCATACCTGGCAGTCAAGTTTGCTGTCAAAATTCCTTACTTTTTGGTACAAAAGAGCCAGTCTTTTAACAGAAAGGACAAAAGTCACCGGCAAAGGACATTCTTGCCTTCCTAGGCCAAGTTACCTAAAGCATCTTAAGATAAGCCAGTGGGAGTTTTCTGCAGTCATTCCCTGACTTGCAAAGGATTTTCTCATGCTCCATTTGTTCCCTATCCTCGGTAAGCTGTCTTCAGCCAAGTGATCCAATATAGTACTTGAGAAAGCCCTTCAGAATTTGCTGTGTGTTCAGCTGAGGGTTCATAGAACCTTGCATCCTTATGTTACTACACATATTTATAAATCTAAGCTCAAATTGAAAAATATCTGTGATTAGATTCATAAAGCTGTCCAAAGTTAAGATAAATCCTAAGTACTGTCTGTTGATAATTGGCTTTCATTTTATATCTTAACTTTATAGGAGGGCTTATGAATCTGTCCCTGATTAAAAATGTTGGTGGCCCTATTCCCATATATAGGACATAAATATATTAAGAAATTTAATCTCATTAGTATTCCTACTAGTAATTGAATTTTATTCATTTTGTAAATTATTTTGTCATGAATATTGAGTTATTGATGAATAATTTTTTTATAACAATTATTTTATAGGACACGTGCCCTGCGTAAGGTGTGCCAAAGTAATCCACACAAAGCAGAAAAATATCACCCTGAAGCTTTTGTTTGTGGGAAATGGCTGTGGTAGGAAAAGAGGATTTGATATCTCATGATTTTATTTTGTTACCACTTTAAACTAAATACACCCTTGTTAATTCAAGTAAATTATTTCACTGTCAATAAAAACATCAGCAAATGTTTCTAGTTAAGAATTTCTTTGATGTGGTTGGCCCTGTTTGCCTTCTTCCTTTTAAACAAATTCATAGTATAAGGAGGTGAAAGCCACATGGTCCTCCAGTAGTTTTCTTGTCGGTTGATCTACACTCCAAATCGGAAATGTTCATTTTTTGAGAGAAACCACTGGACCAGTGAATATGCGAACCAACATCCCTCATACGCAACCAACAGGATGCTGAGTCAACTGTGAATTTAGACAGGGATTTAAGGATCTCGCTACTGTGCCGTCATTCAATACTTACCTCCCTTCCTTGCTTTTTTTGGCTCTAGGTTCACATACTTGAGAATTTGTTGAACAACTTGTATTTTTTTTTTCAGCTGCAAAGAACGTTCAGACAAAGTATCAGGCTGTACAGCAGTCACTGAGTAAGGACACTTGGCATTCATGTTGGTTTCGTGACAACGGTCTTGACTGTTTTTTTATGTCCTATTTTTTTTAGTGATAAGCATAGCGACTTGTTTAAAAAATCTTTTATTTTTCCTCAGAATCCCTCAACCCAAATGTGTGAATGTAGCTATAGATTGTGATAGAGAGATTGAGAGAATACACTCATTGTTCTTAGTAAATCTGGACAAGTTGGATGAATTACAAAGTAAGTTCTTGTTCAGTACCCATGACTTGTTAGTGCTGGAAAAAACAGTGTTTAACTAAATTTATCAAATTTTAATCATGTTGTTACTTTGTTGTGCACCTAATTCTCTTGAGGGAATCTCGTTCAATAAGCTCAGGGTGACCATCGCCCCTCAAAGCCCCGCAGATACTACTGATGTACTGCAAACCCCAAGTGTAGGTCTAGCTTACACACTGTAAGCAATGTGAAACTTGCATTATAACAAGAAATTGTAGAATTTAATGGCTGCTTAGCGCTTACAGAACCTGATTTAAATGCTCCAGGGATTTCAGGAGACTTTAAAAGGACTTACAAAGGAAACCGTCATATGTGCCCTTACACACGGCTCAGGTTCATTTCTCGTGTTTGCTGCAGAGATGTAAGCTTATAAATATGTACATAATATGGCCAAGGTTAGAGAGCCCTTGTTTCTGCCCCATAAGCCACTGTGTGTGTACAAAAGGGAAAGGAAAGATTGAAATCCAATAATTGGATTTCAATCTTTTATTATTCTTTAAATATTCTTCTCATGAATAATTTTCTGCTTCCTTAGCTGAATGTGAAAATCAATGTGAAAGCTGTACAGCTGAAGGGACAAACCCAGCAATGTGGCAACAGAAGCTGACGACAATCAATGAAATCTGCTCACATATAATTAGTTTAGAACAAGAGCACAAGCAGCACCGGAAAATTACACATCGATTAACAAGACATGGCAGCAAGTGAGTGGTAACCTTTGTGATAGCAGCAATTCAAACACTTAACATGTTGAGATGTGTCCCTTTAATAAGTAAGGTGGTCAGTCATGGGTGGGTGGGGGGGGGGGGGGTGAGTGGGTTACCTTATGGCAGGTGAGAGATGTGTGCTAATGGTCTAATACGAGGGTTCTGCTTTTAAGAGGTGTTTCTTTACTGTGCCTTAATAAGAGGTATTACACTTGTCTTGCAGAAAATGTCCATGGGGACCCACCCAAGAATCTCCAGATCCATTTAGACGTTTGATCCTACAGTAGTCCTCTTCTTCTCTGTATGTACATAATGTTGTATTTAGGGGTGCCGCAAGTTTTGTTAACTGTAATTATTAATAAGATTATTTTTGTTAGAGTAGAAGTTAAGAGGGACACTTGCTTTTGTATAATTTAGTTTATAACCCATTCCAATAACAAGCATGAGATAAGTCTGTAATAAATATTAACACTGAATAGAAGGGAACATAATGTCAAGCTTGTGAAATGAAATGGTCATACAACTGTAGGGTCACTACCAAGCAGTTGGATTTTATTTGTTGCACAGCAATTTTCAAATAAGTGAATTTGATAGACTTGAGGTATTGGCACGTGGTGCAACATTTTGTGCAAGTTTTCATGAACTCTCGTTTGAAATGACACTCAGGATTTCACAAGAAAATACTGGTAACCTCTGATGTCTGGTTGTATTTAGTTGAAATTCTGTTTTAGACACAGTAAACTGCAATTCAACTGTCAGTGTAAGGATTTGATTGTGCCACTGAGCCCATTTCAAGTGGGAGTTGCATCAAATGTTGCACATAATGCCACATTGATTTCAAAATTTATACACAGTGTTGCATTGTGTGACCATGCTTTTAGACATCTTGTTTTTGGAGTGGGCTACAAAGATGTGTTATTTTTAAAATATTAAGATATTCAGTGATTAATTTATAAATATTGAGTAATTCTGTCTACTTTAGTTCAACACAAACCCGTTAAATTTATTTTTCCCTGCTTGCAATCAGAGCTTTCTCTTGGCCCTGGCCAGCTTTTGTAAAAAACTGATGACAGCAATATCATTTATTCGAGTTTCTTGTGACACTATGTAGAAATTCGCTGTATATTTTAAGTTAGATTGTTACCTTGATAGGTGGAGGTAACTGTTGAAAAACGGTGCAGTTTTACAACAAGCATTTTTAATACTAAGCATTCCGTTGTTTTTTTTTTCTGTTACATTGTGGCTGTTCTTTTAAATGCCTTCAATTTATTTCCAATTCAGTTTAGTTTTAGACTCGATTTCCGCTGCTCCCTTGGGTCCAGCTTTCCTCCCTGAGAAGGAGGTGAACGTGGGATCATTTCCCGAACAGCGGCTGGTAAACGAACCTAGTTTAGATTAGGCAAAAAATAAAACTTAAACAAAATATGAACAGTAAACTTTATTTTAAGTCATAATGTCAGAGGCTAATATAACCTTTTGAGTCAAAAATATTAGATCAATGTAGTTCAACTAATTTGGTTGTCTGTAAGTTCTGGGAATGGCATTTAGATAAGTTGTTAAAAACCTACCGAGTGGGTATTATAAAGTAATAGAAAATATATACAAGTAAATGTTTACAATATTTTACGTTATTTGACTCAACGGGCAAATATTAGGGCCAATAATTATTCTCTAAGAATTTTACATAGAAGTTGTCTGCTATGTAGGTTCTAAAACTTGGCGTGGTGTTTTATGAAGTCGTTATGTTTGGCTCTTGATGTAACGTCTGATTTGAGACCAACATTTGATTGAAGATGTGCTACAGACTGGCAGGTCCAATTAACTTTGATATAAATAGCTATGGGCCTTACTCTGGCAGTAATGCATCCATTTGTCATTGTTATTGTATGGTTACTTAATATATTAGTTATACGCCCGCTTTACATGCTTGACCTCTCATGTGCCGGACCTGTTACAGTAGTAAAAGGGGTCGATGTCATTCCGTCAGTGTCGTTTTATGAAGGAACCTGGTGATTTTGCGTTTGTTGAAAAAATTCGACTTTAATGTCACACCTCTTCCAAACAAGTACATGCTACGTGGTACAGTAGATGAGAGGTACAGCGTCTGAACTGGCCTTAAGTGACTCCTGGAATATCAGTAAATTGTTATTTGAGTGGTCGCACATAAGAATTTAATCCATACATTTTGAAGTCACAAACATTATAGGTTCAAAGGATTAAACCTTAACCTTAACTGCAGATGTCTATCATGCTGCAATTTCAATTTTAAACGTATCAGAATTCCCTGCGATCCTTTTGAACAGTTTTTTTAGATTATTTTTCAGGTACACCGTAGGGTCTTGTGTTGGGGGAGGGTTGGGGGGGGGGGGGGGACGGTAGCTTCAGATGTTTGGTATTCCAGCCCAATGTAAAAAACGTGAATGATTTGAGTTCTGATCAAAAGTGCAATGCCCCTTGTTTGCTCAGTTTCCCCCTCTCTCTTGCGGTGTAAAATTGAAAGACGCACTGAATTTGCAAACGTTAACATTATGTTGATTTATCATTCTTCATGCGTTTCTGTTTATTATTTTTTTAATATAAGCATTACTTCATGTATGTTGATGTAAAGTATCTGAAAGAGTGTGCATCTGTTGTAGAGTCCCTTGTATTTATTGAGGTCAGCTGGTCAGACCTAAGCAGAGGGTGTTTTATTTAAGTGTAGCATCAAATGCAGTACCTTTCGTTAGAATTTAGAGTTCAAACCGTTCCCATTTTCACTCAACGACAGCTGGGCGTCAACGACAGCTGGTTCCCCCGTCGTTGTTGAAGTTTCTGCCTGACATGGTGGGCGATTTGGCACACATGTGCATGTTGTCTGCTTGCTCTCGTACTGTCCCAGCTTTCGCCATTGTTCCATTATCGTATAGATTTCGCTTCACCACACAGTTTTCACAGTCCAACAATTTCGCGCCCCACTTACGTTTTATTTCACAGTAGACGTACCTTTCACACAGTCGACTGCCTCAAGTTCCCACAACTGACAAGCGTTTCATGACCTAACTATCTGTAAAAACATTGTAGCTATTGCTTATAACACTCCTCCCGAAACTTTCTTGCAATGTCCAACCTCAATCTCATGCCCTAAATATAACATTGACCATTCCAATGCCCCTTTAGTTTTTTTTCAGACTGCGCTGTTCTTTTAATTTAAACAAAGTATTGTAAAAAAAAACTGAAATATATGGTAGAAGCACGTTAGAAGTAGATTGCTTTGAAAATTAATAAAACATGGTTATTGAGAGTTTCTGGAATATTTGTGCGTTAGTGACTGAGAAGAAGAGGATTATCCGGTAGTCTGAGGGTACGTAAATATTTTGTGCAAGTGTCCCCCCGAGAGTATTTGTGTAAACTGACCACTAGGTTTCCATAGTACTGGCCTTGCACACTTGCCCAGAAATTTTTGAAAAAAGGAACTTGTTATGGTCTTACGCTAAAGCGGCGTTTTCCGTCACCGAAGGAACCTTTGAAAATTTCCTAGCAAAAAGTTTCTTGTTTTAAATCGCTGTTAGTCTGGTATGTTGTGGACGGAGAAAAACTGAACTTCAACCTCGTTCCCAGGGTCCTGGAAACGAGGTTGACGGAACTTTTCGAAAACGCTGATGTCGCTTGCTACCGTCGACGCCCTTTTAGCATGGAACAAAGGGTAGAACGGGATAAAAAAAACGTTCCGTTCGCAAAATTCATCGCAAGGCGAAAATGTTTCGGATACGCAAGTGTAGACAAACAACGTGTGATGGGATTTTTAAATCTTTAAAAAACTGTAGATTAGCATGGATGGGAAATGAGACTTTGTAGCCCGGATGGTTGGGATACTATAATACACCACAAGGAATCAATAATTATTCATACGCCTGCCCCAGTCAGTTCTAATAGTGGATCACTTTATCCAGTTTATAAGTCGCTTTCCAATGCAGCGAATGTACTCCAACTAATGGATTTGTCTTAATTTGTATGTATACGTCGTTTTAGACACAATTCATGGCGAAGCTAATTCGCGAGCTTCATTTGGTCAATTTCTAACGAGTTGCTATTGGTATCAAGTCGAGTCCCTGGTCTGAGGGACTGCATTTCAAGCACGACTCACCAACTCCCGCCATTGTGAATGTACCAAGCTTCCTTTCTTCCTTCCTCCCTTCCTACCCCTCCCCCTTCCCCATTTCTTTCTTTCTTTTTTTTTTTTTTACAGTCGGAGGGGTACAAGCACAGTGATAATGCAATGGACAACAACAACAAACTTTATTTACCCCCGAGTTTACAAAAAGCATTTACAATGTTACACACAAATAATAGGGTACTGGCTACCTAAAATAACCTTAGAGTTGAAAATGCCCGGGGCAATGAGCCAGTTAACAGCAAAGAAATTTTATATGTTCAGGTTGGGCACACAAACAAACAGACACATGCAAAATATGAAAAAACAGAATTCAGATAACTACCCGTAGAATTCATCACGTTCGCGCAAATCTTAATAGTTCAGAAAACTAAGACCGATAAATTTGATCCGCAAATAGGAAATGTAACAGGTGTCATGTTTGAGGAAGATTTCGCGACATTACACGAAATCGTATTTTGCGATTTATGGGCAGCAGAAATATACGGCTCGTGAAATTTCAGAACTTAAACAACATCACAAGTGAGCACTGAAAGTGTTATAACCCGCCAATAAATTTCCGCGCCTTTTCACAACCTCGTTCCAGAGAGAGGACCACCCTGGGAACGAGGTTGGCGCTCTCATTGGACAAAACATGTCACGTGGTACATAATCAGAGGATAACAGTCACCCATTGTTCTGGACGAGAAAACAAAGAAAGAACGTCAGAGTTTGAGGTCTCAGTTGTTGTAATCCAATCACAGTTTAATAAACTGAACTTAACTAGTCAACTTGCATTATCTGGCTGCAATCAGCCCAGTGGCCATCACTGGCTGTTTTGTTCTTTCCACAGTAAAGCGCGCGCGTTTCGCAAATTAATCAGACGGTTATAACATAAGTAAGTTCAGTTCAAGTAAACTCTCTTCCGGTTTGCCAATAAATCGGAGGATAATGCCCGCAGTTGTCTTCGAAGCTTTGCTGCCCTGCCAATTTTCGGACAATCCTTCAGCCTCAGAAATTTTTTGACTTCTATGTACTGTTTTCTTCATATTCTTGAATTGAACTGTATTTTTTGTATAAGCTCGGGTAATATATATTGTTGTACATGTTAGCACTGTTACGAGGATTCGTAACTTACGGCACGGAGCGACAAAACGATGTTAGTAAGATAGTTATTTTACCTCTGAAGGTAATTGGGCGCGCGGAAAAGAAACTCTTTTCAAATTTAGCGGGCCGTACAATGAAATACAGCGCGAAAAATTGACAAATCACACCGTGCGTAGTAGAGATATAATAAATGGATTTACCATATGCCACTGAGAAATAAAACTTGACTACTATTGCTGTTTTTTGGTTTGATTTGTCGAGACCAGAAGCGTTTTTTTTTTTTACATCTGAAAGCTTGTTAGCATACATGATAAGCATATCATAAATTATGCATTCTTGTCGAAACGTGCGATTTTGTTGTTTTTAGCAGTTGCTGATTGGTTCATCATCATCTAATTCATATTCACGTCTTCTTGGTTTCGCGTCAAACCAACGAAGTTGCCGACGAGTGAAGACGTGTGAGGACAAACTCTGCCCTTGCAAACCGATGTCCTAAACTGCAAGGAACAACTTAGACTTTTTAGGATGAAGCCTTCGCTTAAACAAACAAATGGTGAGTACACATTTTCAGAATACTTCAATACTCAAACGTTCGAACTCTTAGTAAGCAAGTAGTCCTGGAATTTGGTCTGTTTGAGCAGATTCAATTCGACGTGTTTTCCGAACAGCAATAATATCAGTATTCGCGAAAGTTCAATTTGTTACCACAACAAAATTCTACAGGAAGAGAAGGAAATAGAGAAATAAGCTGCGAGGAAGTTATTTTTTTTTTCGCCTTTGGTTTCTTCAATGTGCTAGCGAGTTTGGCCGATGCAAATTGTTCGAAGAAGCACGTGCTTTGACCCTGCACCTTTGGTCCTTTCACGGGCTTCGTTCCGAATAAAATATTTCCTTCGTTTCGTTTCTCTGGCGTTCTAAAAGCTTTAAAATATACTCCAAAAATTTTTTACTTCTGCTAATTTATAAGCTGCCATGAAAATTTAGTTGTCAAATTCATAGATTTACCGCTAGAGGCAAACTGAAAATCGTCTAGGAAAGCTTGGGCGGAAAAGTTCACTGCATACCTTAGCTTAAGATATGTTGAATTTACTTCACAAGAGCTTATGCATTTTTATTTATTTATTTCTTAAAGGGAATTCATCAAGGGAAAGAGCAACGCAGTAGAAAGAAAAGAACAGAAGCAAGGACTGGACTGTAGGAAACGGGACTAAAGATAAGCTAATAACGTTGATATTTTACCTAAAAATATCTCGATTGACGATTGTTGTATATGAAAAAAGCTAAATGAAGTTTTTAACGAATGGTAGCTTTTCAAATTTTATATTTCTATTGATCGCAATTTGATCGGGGAGGTTAAGTCTTTGAAGGAAATTTAAGTCATATATTCGTGTAATTCAGCTAAAATACAGAAGCTCAAAAACATAGCCAATTTTTTGTTAAACCATTGAAAAGTGGGTTGTGGTTGTCACGTTTGTACAAATATACTAGCAATCGTCATGAAAAGGTATTTTTATTTAGAAAACTTGTCGTCAACTTTGAGCGATCCTTCTACATTCAAAAACGTTTTAGTTTGATCAGTTTAATTTACGATTCCAAGTAAATTTTACATTTAATAGAACTTGAACTTGCGGTGAACCTTTTCATCTGATTTTGTTTGGCTGATTTCAAGGCTGACAACGAAAGTTATACAAGTATTTACAGCGATCGCTCAGAGTTACGTTGTTTATCCGATAGTTGTGTATTACAAGGTGAAATTGCCAGTTACCATGACTACGAAAACGGATGTATATTACTGTCACACCCGGTCAAAACAGGACAATGACGTTTTTTATGGAGTGGGGGTGGGTGCAACCTCTCTCAGGCCTCTTAAATTAGCGTGCTTCGCCTCAAAAACAACAACAACAACAACAACAACAAAAAGAATCTGGATCTGTCATTGACAACATGGGCTACGTAAAGGATGGTTGTTCAAAATTTTAGTAATACCACTCGAAATTCATCAAAGAGGATTAGAACTACAAAAAGATAAGAAGTGACTGAATTCGAAAATGACCCAAAACCTAGAGAAACAGTTCTAAATGTCACATATTTCTATTTGTCTAGTCTTGATATCAAAATTGAAAGGAAAAAAATTGGTTTCAAAAACAACAATTTGGGTAAAAGGTTCCACTCCCGGCCAGTGAAAAACGATTCACGTACAACTCTAGAACTGACTGAACATTTCGTGTCAAAAAAATCTGTAGAAGTTAGGGTGTGGGGCCCTCTTTCCTTACCAGATTAAATTAGGTTTACAACCTGTTCTCAATTTGGCCAGTTATACAGATACCGCCTAGTTATACTTTCAAAAAATTGGATTGCTTGGATTGGTGGCGATCACGGGTTCATATCGTCGTTTCCTTCGGGAATTTTGCGCGATCTTTTGCTTCAACTTTTCTTAGAGGCTTAATGGGAAGGGGAAAACGAAAGCAACGTAAAACTTAAAAAATTTCTTCAGTTTTTTTTAGTGGTTTCTAATCATGGCACATGAATCATAAAAGACCATTAGACATGGCGCCTGGCGGTTCCACCTTGTAAGTCTTTGTAACGTCGAGAGAACATAAGGCTCCAAAGGGAATCCTTACCCAAAGATACGGGTAAACTGTATTACCAAATTGCCGTAGAAAAGCTAATCCACTCGAGATTTGTTTCTACATTTATTATTCTACAAAAGAACGTATGGGAGACAAAAAGCTTGAAATAAGCGATTTGGAGTGATTTTACCAAATCATCTATTTCTATTCTAAGCAAAAAATTTAGGCAAAAGGGGACAATGAAAAGCTTCTTTAATCCCTTGTGTTCTCTCGACATATTATACAAGAGTATACTATTGTCTGGTTGAAGTAATCTGGACAAAAACGCTTTAAGACGTCTTCAGCATCGAATTAGGTAGAAAAAGAGTTAACGTGACCGCAAGCGACTATTACACCAAAGTGCTGTATTCCTCAAAACAATTTCAACGCCAATTTCGTTATATTTGAGGTGCATTTTAATCGTTCAACTCTTCAAAATGTGTTTATTTCCGTCCTCCATTTTGTTCCTTTATGTACTATGATTTGCTAGGAGGGCTAAAGGCCAAGTAATACGAGCGACATTTTCTTGCAACTTGTCGCGCAATAAATATTGAGTTGCAAGTTGCGATTGTTTATTCCCCGTATTACGACCTTCGCGCGCAACAAATTTCATGTGGCACATAGACGCTGTTTCTATTTTTTGCACCATGACGATTTGTTGCGCGCGGAGGTCGTCATACGGGGAACAAACAATCGCAACTTGCAACTCAACATTTGTTGCGCGATACGTTACAAGAAAATGTCACTCGTATTACTTGGCCTCATGAACAAAAAACCCCCGAAATTTTGAACAAAATTGACCGTCACACTAGCAGATTACACGCTATTCCTTCATTCGCAACTATTTTCTCGAATCATTTACTGGAAAAGAAATTTAAGGATCAACTCAGTACGGCCAAGCGAATGTAATATTTTGAAAGCTGAAGTTTTCCGAGATCACGTTCTTTTGAATCTTCTCCGTATGAGAAAGCAATATTAGGTGCAGATTTTGCTTGAAAACTTTCGGAAAAGAAACTAATTGCTCAGCCAAGTTTATTTGTTTTGTTGACATCGATCGCTTATTTCTCGGCATAAATTCCTCTGGGGCAGTCAAAATTTGCTACTGATTAATTAACAAGTCAATTTTCAAAGGCATCTAGTGTTTTCATTCATTTGAATATTCGCTGCTTTTATTCACGGAAGATTTGAAATGCCAAAATATTATTTGAAGGAAAGTGGCACGAGATTCTACTCCAGAAATGTTTTAAAAATATGAAATTGAGTTCATACCAGCGATGTTCTGGTAGCGTAGTGAAATTTGTATTTTTTTTTTGCTAAAACGTTTTTGTGAATTCGTACACAAGTTGTTCATTGGAATATCGGTTGATATTGCAACCAATTTTTCCGGGTTTTTTTTATAATTATCGTCTGCTGGAATTCGCACTTCGAAGTAAAACAAATACCAAATTAAAAATAACTTCAAACAAAACGAGAAATTATGTGGGTGAAATGGCAACTTTTCACAATAAAAAAATGAACGTTTCGGCTGCATACTAAGTTCATCTTGATGTTCAAAAGATCGAGATTGCTGAGTCTACGAAATGAACAACAAATTTTGAATGCATAAACACTTTTCTATCTTGAACAAAATATGTGTGAACTTGATTAGTTGCGTTGGCGCGCACGCGTTAGTCCTCTCACCGTCAAGTTGTTACTTTCAGGTTTGAATTGTTTGCATTATCTCAACCAGACATTAGTTTAACTAGTAATGTACTTGATGTTTAGGACCTTGTTTAACTGTATCAGTGTTACACTGGACAAGGGAAACGAGTGAAAGCTCAAATTAATTTTCCATAAGGATTGGAAAAGAAACGAAACGATAGAAAAAACGACGCCAAACAGGAATTGCCCTCAAATGAAATAAAGAATCAATTTGGAGCAACTGTATTGAAATTTGACTAATACAGCAGAATTTATTTAGCAATGAACAAATTCTTTTAATTGATCGCTGAAATTTCAGAGCAACGAATTGACCATCAAACTTACAAGCAACGTATCAATTTTCTCGATAAGTGAAAATTATAGAGATTGCAAAAACAAATATCATTTTTAAT
This sequence comes from Pavona decussata, assembly GCF_977016875.1. NCBI lineage: Eukaryota > Metazoa > Cnidaria > Anthozoa > Scleractinia > Agariciidae > Pavona > Pavona decussata. The sequence continues at coordinate 6,481,716 of NW_028145860.1, read as the reverse complement.
ATTTTGACCAAAAAGGGTTTGAACTGGAATAGGAATGAATTTAGCGATTACCAATGAATATTGTTTTTATTGATCACCAAAAATAGAGAAAAAGAATAAAAATATTAGGACGAATTGTTTTGCTACTCGCAAACCAGAATAGCTTTTCAAATTTAGTTTAAAAAAACGCAATTGATTGTATCGTTTGTAGACGCTTTTCACTTTCATTGTCTTGACCTGTGTAACACTGTATACTTTAGTGGAGTAATGGCCGTTTTTATACTTGAGGACGCATTATCCGTCTGGACTAACTTGGGAAAACATTTCTTGTTCGTCTGGTTATTCGTCTCTAGTATAAAGACGGACACAAGATGTATTCTGCGCCAGGACGAACTATCTTCCGTTGTGCGTAAGACGAACAACGGAAGATAGTTCATCTGGACGCATAATACCTCATGTGTCCGTCTTTATACTAGAGACTCTTAACCAGATAAACAACAAATGTTTGCCAAGTTCGTCCAGATGAATAATGCGTCCTCTAGTATATAACCGGCCATTCTGTTGGTTGAACAAGGTCATAAAAAGCGACATGGCAAGTTACAATTTTGCAACAGTTTGGAGAAAAAGACATTGAATTCATTTTTGTTTTAACAAAACATTCAAAAACTGTCTAAAAGCAAAGCGTATTTCGTAAAAATCCAAAAACGTTTTTTCCTGTTGCAAAATTTTGCGTTGAATTGCCATGTCGCTTAACTTAGATTGTTAAAGCTTAACCATCTCGCAAATGAAACATCACTAAAACCAAAATTGCACACAATTTTTAAGTTTCATTGCGAGATAGTTAAGTTTTTTGGCGGGTCAAAATTTGTAAGGTAACTCTTTGAAATTTTTTGTGAGCGAAAAATTTTAAGAGTTCCCCGTTAATTTTTTTGCCTAAGTTGTTGCCAGGGGAAACGCTGTGCAAATTTTACCAAATTTTCCCGCCAAAAGACTTAGTATATATAGGAAGAAAAATTTTGTCACACCTTTTAATTAATTAAATGATTTTTACTTAATTAATTAAAAACATTTATTGTAAGAAAAAGAAAATAAAGAACACAATGAAACTGAAATGATTGTTTGAACTTTTATTGTTGTAATCAAATAATTATTATTAAGATTACTTATAATGAATAGCAAAATAATAATAGAATGCGAATGTTAAATTAAGCTTTGAAAAATTAAAAAAAAAAACGGCGCATGCGTATTTTGGGCGCCCGTATTTTTTCTAAGTCTTTTGGCGGGAAAATTTAAAATTTTCAAACAGATGTTAACAAGAGGGAAAAAATGAAAAAAAAAAAAAAAAACGGCGCATGCGTATTTTAAGCGCCCGTATTTTTCTAAGTCTTTTGGCGGGAAAATTTAACAAAATTGAACAGCTGTTAACAACAACAAACGAGAGCCAAAAAATCAAAATATTTAATCGAGTTGCCAAATATCAATTTAGAGCACGCGTTAGTCCATCAAATTTGATTAAATCATGAACGCTTGTGGCATCTTAAACTTTGCTGAAAATTTCCAAGCCAAGACTAGTTAATTTTGCCAAACAATATTTACAATTGATTCACAGGAAACTTTTAGTTTTGTAAACTTCCTAAATGCAACTTGAAGACGAAGACGCACTACAGACTAGGGCTTTCCATGAAAAATCTGTTTTGGTTTGTTTGTTATCACAAGCAAGTCAAAATATATTGGCGATGATTTACTCGAAAACTTCATTTTGAAACTGCACTTGAAAATGTTCTAGTTGTAAATAGAAGAGTGGATTAACTGAATAAAATCACCTATGAGTACAACTTGTCACGATTTCCTTCATCAAACACGACTGCAGAGTAAAATTTGAAATCAAAATGAGTTCAAGTGGCCTACAACTGCGAGCAATTTTCGAATCCAGTTGTCACTGACATGCAGAGTTCTGCTCAAGGCCTGTTTGGCATGAAATTGTCTTCTACATATCAAGTCACTGTACAAATGAATTTGAAAACAAATTTGAATTTGAAAACAAATTTGCTTTTAAACCCGACAAAAACTGTAAACTATGTCTCTGCCTTCTGTTTGGAAATTTATAAACAATTTGGCTTGCAACAATAAAACGATTCACGTGAAATCCTAAATGCTAATCGAGGCCCTTTGATGTAGTGCGCCTTCGTGTTTGCAAAAAAATTCACCGAAGGAAATAAAATACGATCTTAGTTGGCTTTTGGAAACTACTTAATAACTATGTTCTACCTTGACTAAAAAGTGCTTGACTTGCTCTCCTTCCAATGCTTGTGCTGTCAAAGCTTGTCACCTTCAAAGCGTCCTGAAAAATAAGCAAAATTTGCAATTAGAAAGTTAAATTTTCGTCACAACTTTGTTTTGTTCGGTTCAATCTACAAGGTAGATCACGAACCGCGACAAAAATATTTAAAATTAAGTCTTCTCTTGGGTCAGATGTTATTTACTTTCTGCTAAAAAAGGACGCAATTGAATCCACCAGACACTAGGTTTAATTATAAAACTTTGGTATATGCACAGCCAAATTGCATTTGAAGATTGTTGGCAGTGTTGTTCCGTGTGTCTAAGGTTGAAGGTGATAATACACAACGAGATTTCTAACGCAACGATGTTGAGTTGAAAAGCTAATAACACGAAATACTCTGACAAAAACGTTCATTTTTGGTTGATTTCTGAAAACCAGATTTAGAACTTAACCTCGACTGATTTCAATGAAACGCTCTTCTTGTGTTTTTAATATTACATAAACTTTGGTGAACTTTTGCTTTGAATTTCTCCAAGAATTATTGATGGTTGTGATGTTGTATAAAACACTTAAACAGTGTTTCATCGGATTTGCAAACACCTCAAAGATGGTTAAGAAATACACTGCACCTTGCTTTTTCAACCCACTGCTCGATGTTAGGAAAATGGATGAAACACCTTTTTCTTGTGTTTGAAAATTATATAACTTCTAATTGGGTCAAATAATTGATTATTTGAAATGAGAGAATACCTTAACCAGTCACCACCGATCAGAGATACCCTTAGTGACTATCAGCTCAATTTGATGTCATTTGTGAAAATCCATTCTCAAACTCATTAATAATTCATGAGGAGAAAACAAAGGAAATCGCTACCGTGAAGGAGGTTTGGAAATGTGATCTTAATTATCATAAAATTTTGTGAACTTTTGCTTCGAATTTCTCTAAGAATTATCAATAGTTTGAGAAGCTATATCAAACACTCGAAAGAGTGTTTCCTCCTATTTCCAAACACCTCGAAGTTGGTTAAAAAAACTCAGCTGCGCCTCGTTTTTCCAACCTACTTCTCGGTGTTTGGAAATCGGAGGAAACACTCTTCCTTGTGTTTGATCTATTACGTCAATCCAGGCCAATGAAATTCAGTGCCCTCCAGTCCTCTGTTGTCGGTTCCTCCATCAATCCACCTTCCTTGAGCCACATAATTTAGCACCTTTGTTTTACATCTTCGACAGTGGAACATTCCCGGGTATATTGTTTACAGACAAGAAACTTAATGGATCGAATTGTGTTTTGGAAAGGTGTGGTATTGTAACATACTGAATGAAACCCTAAAGACATGAAAAGCAAATTCTCACCTTCCTCCACGCTGTCCTCCCCACTTGAGAACAAACGGCCAAATCTTCCAAGTGTTCAACTTCCCCTTTCTTCTTCTTCTTCTTTTTCTTCCAAGAAACCACACCTCCTTCAAAAATGAAGATTCCTGTGAGGGGTCGTTAAAAGTAAATAAATAAATAAATTGGCTAACAATATGCAAATTACAAATAGATAAACAAGTAAACAAATATAAATAGATAAGTAAAACACACAAATGGGAGTGGTCATGAAACTAGTGCTTGTTTGAAAGGTCCAAGTTTGGCAGAGTGGCAATATCTTTAGGTAATGAGTTCCATTCCTTTATTGTGTGTGGGAAAAACGAGTACTTGTGATAGTTAGTTCTTGAATAAGAATTACAGGATCAGACAAAGTTTCCCTGGATTTGTCACACATATGGAATATCTGAGAGGACATTAGAAACACACCTTCTCAGAGGCAGAGCTTCCGCAACCAAGCAGGGACAAGATTGGCTAGATTTGCACTTGCGAGTGTGCCACTTAAGATCTGAAATGAAATAAGAATTCAATGTTTAATTAGGAAAGCAAGCTCATTAGCACCATAATAAACTATTTTAAACAGATATTTTTTGGTGTACAAGACTAGGAACGAATAAGAATTAAAGGGTGAGTTGTTGTCTTACTCTTCCTTAATAATCTGAAGCCAGAAAAAAACTAAAATCCCTCAGCTTTTGAATTAATTCAAGGATTTAAAAAAGACACTTTCAGAGAACCTTAGTACCACCAAGAAACTTCTCTGGTAAATAAAACACATGGCAGTAATCAACAGTCTGCATAACATTTTGTGAAACCCTATTTTTGTTTTCTGTGGTTTCATAAAAACCAGTAGATTCCCCTACAGGTTCCATAAAGTTTTTGGTTACATTACACCATTTAGTACAAAGTGTGAAACAGAGAATTAGTGTTTTTAATACAAATTTCAAAACACAATAATATTATCAGAATCAAATAAAGCCACAAGCAGACTACTGATTACTATGAAGGATAATTAAACTGAAGTGAAATTAACACCAAAAATTATTACTGTTGCCAGAAAACACCTGCAATGAGACTGCAGGGTGATGTGGGTAATTTAGTGATTCATTACACCCGTTTAGAAATCATTGGTGATCCTTGTAATCTGATTGGCTGTCAACAGTGTGATTTATTCCTAAATTGCACTATTTTTTGCTCTAAATCGCATCCTTTTTTTAGCCCATCAAAATGAAATGTAATACCACAAAAATAAAAGATTAACATTAACAATAAAACTGTATGATTTCAAAATAGGTGTAATAAAGTGGTAATTGAACTTTGTGTTGTGCAATTTTGGTCTGAAATTATACTTGTGATTTCAAATCAAACTCGCGCTGTGCACCCGTTCGATTTTGAAATCACGCGTATGATTTCAGACCAAATTGCACTCCACTCACTTCAATTACCATTGTAAATTTAAAATACCAAACCCAGCCATATCTCTAGGCTCGATTTCTGCCGCTCTCACTAGTCCAGCTCGTTTCCCGAACAGCGGCTGGAAATCAAGCCTACCATATCCCACCTCTGTGGAAAATAAAACACAGACACTTGACTTGTTGCATAAGCTTGAGGTGTGAACATCTGACAGTGTTAATTCAAATAGCTGATAGTAGATAATTTCCAAAAAAAAAAAAAAAAATATATATCACTGAAAAAATACTCCTCCTCTTTGAAGAAATCTAAAATACTACCAAAAGAGTTTGTAAAAAATGCCCAAAGATTTCCAAAGACTTTCCAAAGTTTTCTCAAGACTGCTCAAATTTTTTTTTGAAGACTGTCCAAAAAATTTTCAGTAATGTGACAAATTGGTAATAAAATGATTACTTGTATGATAGGAAAAATTTTTTACTACACTGCCCATGATATTATTTTGGATGTGCTTGTAATTCACACTTTCCGAAACATTCAATGAGATAATTGACAACTATTCCAGGAGCCTGGGTTAGATATGAGATAATAGATAGCCAACAAGGTGCATACTGCCAAGTTGGCTATGATCGTTTCATATTCAACAAGCACAAGTGGAATAATAATTGTTTTATTTAAAACAATCACAAATATTACTTGATCTTGTTGATTTCACTTTGCAAGAACAACTCTAAGAAAATTTAATGGTCGCTATTTCTTGGGTATGGTATAATGGCTCATATACCATGGCAGCTAAGCTTAAATCAAATCCCTGGAATTGCATTATACAATGCTCCAGTTTTTAACAATTTTAAATATCATGTGAATAGACAGTGGTGAACTACCGCGAGTGAAGGAGGTGTCTCACTGAGTTATGTTTTGCGCATCTTGTCTCACAATGGCTGAAAACAGGGCCCGCGAGACAAGTTGTACTGGAAGCATATTACACTAGGCACTGCTTGAAATCCTTGTTGCCGTTTGTCAAAAAAATTAATTGAATGGGGGGGGGGGGGGGGGGGGGCGGCGGCGGTTGTGTGGAACAACAGTTGGGTGAAAAACCTCCCCATAAGTCCACTTGCTCCTAGGAGGAAAACCCTGAGCCGGTTGTACCCCACATTCAAAGACCTCCCGCACTGGGTTAAAGATTTTGTATTATTTACTGGTATTTCTGTAATCTGGAAAATGACAAGTACTGGTATCCACTGATAAATTTTCTTGGGTAAAAGAACAACCCAGTAGCTAGGATTACCCATCTACACAACATGAAGGGTTACTGAATGTGCCATATTAATCTAAAAGCTTTGAAAGGAACAAAACTATAAGAAGCCACATACTTCCATTTGCACCATAAAAATGCAAATTTATCATACAAAAAGCATGTACCTTGATGCAAATGTTGACAAAACTTTAGGAAGCCATGTGCGTTATCTAAACATCTGAACTACCTTACACTAACCTTGATGTTTGTGGTGTTTCCTCTAGTCCAGCCTCTCAACTGCCCATTGAAGTCCTGTGCCATTTGTGAATCTTTATTCAGCTTATCATCTCTGTTGTCATCCAGTCCAGCCTCTCCACTGTCCACTAAAGCACTTTACTATCATCCATTCTCTGTTGTCCACTGTCTCCTCAAGTGCTGAACCACTCTAAGTGTCAATCCAGTCAGCCATCTTTCACTGCCAGACAAAAAAATACAGTTTCCACTTGACTCAAGCTGTTTAAACACTCACTACCTAAAACATCTTGCTTAAATTAGCTCTTTAAAAAGGTCCAGTTATTGTTTACATCAGGTTTATATCAACTGTACACCATTTGCCATTCTTTTAATAGGATTAGTGGTTCTTCTTTAACCCACCATGAAAATCCACCAATGATGCCCAAAGGCAAGGTGGAGTAGCATAACATTTAACCTTTTTATCTTTTCAGACATTCATCAGAAAATAATAGAAGCTGCAATACAATAATTATTTTGCAAAATGTCACCAAGTTGCTGACCTTAAGGCTATTAATTCTGGAGCACAATAAAAGAATAAAAAAAACAACAACAACAACAAGAGAGAGTCAATGTACTCATTCTTGGCAAACTAAGAGTTGAAATAAGTTTTATTTACACTTATATTTTGACGAAAAACAACTGACAAAAAATTACACTGCAAGCCTAATTTGTTGATTCAAATAAATAAATGTGACAGAACAAAACATGATGACATCTTGTTATGCATCTAGGCATCTAGGCATTACACTGCAAGCCTAATTTGTTGATTCAAATAAATAAATGTGACAGAACAAAACATGATGACATCTTGTTATGCATCTAGGCATTGTGTCTGTTGAAATTTTATCCCCAAAACAGAAGCCACATATATCAATGATTGTGGGAGTATCACCAGTATTTGGTATGGAGTAGTAATTCAGTAACTGAGAATACTATGAGATTAAACTGGAATTTGGTTTCTGAGGAGAGGGGAAAAACCACACAGAGCAAGGACGACAAAACAACAATAAACTCAACCCACATGACACCAACTCCAGGAATCGAACCCGGGCCACACAGCAGTTTAATATCAGTATGGAAAAGAGATTAAACATATTTTCTTCAAATTGCAAAATTAAGCCAGTAAATTTGTTAAAATTTGTATAGTGTCAGCTGATAAAGGGTTGTTGCGTATGTCAAATGATCCATCAAATTATAAGTGCTGGAATGTTGACAACAGTTTTTTCCTTGTGCAGCTTTCGAACAGGGGATATGCTTCTGAATATATGCAGCTCATTTCCATGCTTCAGCAAAATGCTAGGACCGTTGCATGCCACGACTGTATAAGGTTGATGGTTGTATCAAGTTGAAAACGTATCCTTTTGTGGCTGCTGAAGGAGGACTTTATTCCTTCCCTTCACGGGAGAGAAAACCGCTTTGCGCTGCCTGTCGGCATACATTTTCTGTTAGTGTTTTCTTGAAAGATCCTTTCATCAGGCTGTAATGAAAGCTTTTGTCATGCCTGGTTTGTGAAGCTGCGGCACTTTCGTGCATATCTCACGTCCAAACATCAATTGCGATGGTGTGACACCTGTGATGTCGCACAGTAAATCATCAGGAAAGAGTAAATTTCTTGGTACCAATGTTTGTGATCGATCTGTGCAGCATGGATAACTTTCTCCAAGTGTCGATTGAAGCAACTAAGTAAGCAACTAACTAAGTAACATTCCTAGGTCGGATGTCATACATCTCAAGGAAGTCTGGAAAAGGCTTTAAGACGAATTGTGGGCCGTTGTCTTCAGTAATGGTTTATGGCAAGTCATGGGAAGCACGCATCCTCTTAACAGCTGTTTGATGATAGCATCAGCCATGGTTGAATGGAGGATGGCATACTTCTGGCCATCTTGAGCTGAGCCATCGAGCTACTAGGACGAGTAGACTTTTTCTTCGAGGAAACAGGCGACAGGGGTCAATATGAACTATCTCCTATGGTTTTCATGGCATTGGGAATGATCGTATGGGCTCAGGAGCTGATTTTGCTGACATGGACTGACAGGAAAGGCATTGTTGAATTGTCTGCTGTACATCATGATAAATGCCTGGCCACCAAACTTTCTCAAGCAGGAACCACTTTTTTGAACTATTTCTTGGTGACCTTCATGTGCTAACTTGAGGGTTTGCTGGCATAGCTGGGAAGGAATTATGATTTTCCTTCCATGGAGAATCAATTAGACCATTGGAAATGGACAGCTCTAAATGTACCAAGAAGAAAGGGCATAGCTTGGGCACGTTTGGCCATTTACCAATCAGTAAAGATTCTTTCAACTTCTGTAATAACAGGTTGGCTTTGGTTACAGCGATGACTTCTGCCAGGGACATGGCCTTGGGGACTACATTGAAGCAATGTAGTTGATGTATTCCTCGGCTATCTGTCACTCACCGTTGGGTTGATCTTGAAGTGGAAGTCTTGACAAGATGTCTGTTGGGTTAGTCTTGCCTGGCATGTGTACCAATTTGTAGGACTGCAGGCGGAGAGCCCATCGTTCTATGCAAGAGGGTCGTTGGGACTTTGGGCTGTAGATTACCTCTAAAGGTTTGTGGTCAGTGCAGAGCATTACTGCTGTCAATGTTTCTCATTCTGTTTTGGAGTTTATTCTTTCCACCTCTGTCAACATGTACCTCACAAGGCTACTGGGCTCAGGGCGGTGCCATCATGCTCCATAGACCAACAGGACTTACATCTACACATAGCTGTGTATCTTTGGTCTCATCATAGTGTGCCATAACACAGTCGCTAGTCAAGGCGTATTTCAGTTTTTCAAAGGCTTCTTGATGCTCTGTGGTTCAACACCATGGGACCTCCTGTTGGGTTGGTTTTCGAAGTGGCTCACATAGGGTGGAGAAATCTGGAATACATCTGGCACAGTAATAATAACCAGACCAGGAAAACTTCTAACTTCTCCTGCATTCCGTGGAGAGTGAGCACCCAGTATGGCTTCCACTTTCTTATCGTCTGGGGACAGACTGGCTGCTCACACTTTGAAACCGACAAAAACACACTAATCCTTATCCTTGTAAGGTGAGCACTCTTGTGTAGATGCTTGAACGTCTCCTCTAGGCTTCGATCATGCGACTCCTGATCTGTACAAAAGATGATAATGTTGTCGGAGATGTTCCGGATGCCAGTGATATCCTGCAAGGTATCCTGGATTATGAACTGATACTTCTCTGGCCGGTATGAGTCAAGAAAGTTGTAAGTGCTTGTGAATCAGGGTGTAGCTCTATCTGATGGTATACCCATCGAAGGTCTAGTTTTGAAAATACTTTTGCACCATTCATGACCTGTAGGGTTTCTTAAAGGGTTGGACACGTACCTTTAGGAACCGTTACTAAGGGGGAGACCCATGGGGTTTATCCCTCAACATCTTCTATGATGTCCAGTTCTGTTACCTGGTAGAATTTCTTTTCAACATCTTTTCAAATGTGAAAAGGTGTTCGACGGAGAGGCTGTGCTACTGGTGTAACATTTGGGTCAGTATGAATCTTGAGCTGGTAGTTTTTCAGTCTGCCAACACCCTTGAAAAAGACTCGAGTATTGCATGGCCAACTGTTCCACATGCAAGCTGGGAAGTGTCGCACGTGTTGCAGGGGAGCTGTATGCCACAGAATGTACAGCATCTGGTTCCACTGGCCCCACTTGCAACAGACTGAGGGTGATTGCCATGAACTTCCTGAGCAGTGAACCAGTATTTGCATTCTCAACAACTACGAAATAGCCAAAGGTAGAAAAACTGTTGCGCCAGATGGCACGTGTATCAAATGTTCCTTGCACTGTAATAGGGCTCGACAAACCAAAAGGGTAAACACATAGATCTGTCTTCGGAAATTGCTGAAAGCAAGGTTGTCATCATGGGGATTTCTATGCCAAGGATGCTAACAGGAGCGGTATGTTGCTCAGAAGCATTTCATAGAACAGAGGAATTCATCATCATTCGCGTCTTCTGGTAAGTGGCTTTTGTTTTCAACGAGGCAAATTCTTGCATGCCACTCTCATTTTGCGGGCAATACACGTTTTCCATTGCAAACACGCTGAAAACGTCCCCTTTTTCTACAGTGAAAACCGCTTTTGTTCTTTGCAGGACAGGAAGGATCCTTAGCTTTGTGTCTCAGGGAGCCTCAGCAAAAGCAGATGGGCATAGATAAAGGTGGTCGAAGGGCGTCCCAGTTTGAAAGAGGTTTAGGGCTAGCTGGCACTTGAAATTTGTTTGAACGAGCAGGGTGCATTCACAACAAGTTAACCGGTGCTGTGTTGGGTGTTTCCATAAGTGCAGCATTGCGATTCAAAGCCTCAATGGCCTGTGCAATGGACAAAGCGTTGTGTAAGGTGAGGTCAGTTTCTCTCAGAAATCTTCAATTTAGGTTCGACTACCTGGTCCCTGATCATTTCGTTCTCCCTTTCACTGTAGTCACTGTAGTCGTTTTTACCAATTGGCATAAACAGGTAGCAAAGGCATCAAGCATCTCATTTGGTTGCTGAGAAGAAGAAAGCAGAACTGAAAATATGCCTTTCAAATGCCATGTTTTTCTTGGGCTCGAAGTAAAATGTGAGTGTTGTCAGAGCCGTAGTGTAGTGTAGTTGTCTCCATTGTTGGGGAGCGTGTTGAAAATATCCTGTACGTCTGGACCAGCAAGGTGAAGAAGTACGGTGCTTTTCTGCTTGGGAGCTGTTATCCCAGAAGTTATAACAAAATACTCCAATGACTTGACCCATTTGGACCATCGCTCGCTGCCCAAGGGTAGAAGAATGAATCTGCTAGGGAGAAAGGCGGCATTGCGCGAGGTTGTAGAGCAATCAATGATTTTCTTAAACTGAACTAGTCGAATTCGTGAGTCATCCTCATTGCCAAGTTAGCATTCCCTTCACACTTGTTCTATCCTATTTGCATGAGTTCACAACAGATGAGATTTGTGACTGACTTCCCACACAGATATATATGTAAACCGGAAATACTACAGATATTACACTGGCCAATTAATGACAATGCTTCACTGTTTAAGTGTGTGACTAAGGAGTTTATACTTAAGGCAAAGTGCACTTCATGACTGTGGGATCACGGTAGCAGCTGATTTGTAGTGCTACAAGTGGCCTGGGTATTCTGAAAGTTTATTTTGTTATCACCACACAGGATGCTTTCGACATCGTCAATAATACCAGTATGCAATATGGAAATTGTACAAACTGAGTAAATGGCTTAGCTTACAAAAGTTCAGTTCCCGTTGGAGAGTCAGACTTTTTTGTCTTGCGCTTGCGACATAATGAACCTTTTTCCAGTCCATGTTTCTACAGTATGAGACTCATTGATAATTATACAATGTAACTATTGCAGCACAAGCATGTTCTTTTGCCACTGCCAGTACTTTGGAGATTAAAATTTTTTTCAGAAGCTGGCTTACAACTAAACCCTCCTTCAGCAAGAGAATCTAAAGCTCTGTTAATCTCTTCCTAGAACTCTTCCTTCCTTTTACCACACTAAATGACACTACACGCTTTGATCTGTGGATGTCAATCAACGTTACCATGCATGTCAATCAGAAACCCCATTCATGAGCAAACCAGTTTTTCAAAATTGTGGGGTTTGCGGGCAAACATTTCCTCTCTTTCTTCTCCCCCGCGTTTTTTTGTTCACATCCCAATTTCCGTGCAGTCCTAAAGTGACAAATGTACAAAACCCCAAAGAAATGCTGGCTATGCAGGTTAGGAAGCATGGAACAACTACAGAGAATGCCCATTTACATGTATCTTAATCACTGGACATTGCAGCAACTTACTAAAAATTGCTTTTTAGATAAAAGTTAGAAGGAAGGTCTCTTAGAAAGGAGTCATTACAATAGATTAAATAAGACAATCACCTTAATTTGTGTTCTTGATTTTTTAATTGATCTGGATTGATGAACTTCAATTCTACAACAGATTAATGGTGTAGAACATTCTGCAAGAAGAAGAAAAATGTTTGTTCGTAAAAAAACAGCTGCGCGATTCAATTGTGACAAAAACAACTTAACATAAGAGTGAAAGAGATCCTTGTAGTTCTTTTACAGCAGTTTTCAACTAGGTTACCAAAAGTTGGATAAAGATCAATCATGTGTTTTGGTGGATTCAATGATGTTTCCCTTGTGACCAAATCCTTGATTGCTGTTAAGTTGCTATGCCACCATATTGATGTACCAAGATTGTAAACAAGGGCATGTGTCATGTGAATATGAGTCATTGGTTTTTGTGAGATGTTTTGGTGCCTGATCATGAACACACAATTTGTATTATAACCTATGGACAATGTGGATGATAGCTGTTCCTACAGGTTTTTATTGGATTTCTTTTCTATTTTCCTCAGAAAAATTGTTTTAGTCTATTCTGTTTTCAGATAAGGTTATCGTTGTTGTTGATGATACAATAAAATAATGTAACAAATAAGAAAGCTGGTGTCTCTGAAATTGAATGTATTAAAATGGTAGTCATCAAATGAAAAGTGATGGCAGTTGGTTGACTGATGAAAATCGATGTTGTTTAATTGACCCATTTTCATCAACTAATGATGAAACTGATAATTAATGACAATAGAAAATCACAAAATCTTACACATTTGATTGCTCATCGACTACCAATGTCAATCAATTAATTGATATTGATTGTTATCCATTTTCATCGATCATCGATTGTTCAGGTCCTGACAAGATTACGCATCAGTCAATTGCAACAGTGCCCATCCCCTCCTCCCTCCCACCCTTCTGGGCCAACCACTGGGAATTAGGATTCTTTCAAAATAAACTGACAAATGCCTCACAGCCAGGACAAACTAGCTGTTCAAATGCCCCGGGGAAGTGGCTCAAAAAATGCTTTATTTTCTTTGTTTTTTGTCTTACTTTCAACAGAATCTAAGCTAATTCAAGCCAAATTTAGTCCCAGCTAGGTCTTGTTTGCCGTATTATAAAAGTTGGTCATTCTGCAGCTCTAGTATCCCATTTACATCCTATCACAGGGTGCATTCCGGGCACATCCCACGCAAAAGATACACAGAGAGAGCAAGCAGCCGCTGAAGTGCTTGATGCAGGAAAATGTTATGCTGACTGCCTGTACACTCTAATTCCTACACCAGGAGAAAAATCCTGGATATTTTTTTTGACAAAAACAGTTTGTTTGAAAGGTGAAAGTTTCCAAAAGACCATGTAATTTTTTGACACGCCATTAAGGTTACCCGGGACCTTCAGAGGTGTCTCGCGTTTAAGCGATGTAGGGCGTCCAGTTTAAACTGTAGATACCTAAACCCCTATATCAAATTAAAGCTTATAGAGCTGACTATCAAACCATACCAAAAATTTTGAAATAAAATAAATTGTCTAATTTTTCACGACCTCTAATTGCGAGCGTCCGAATCACCTTTTTAAAGCTACAAGTCTAAGTGAATTTTGTTTTTTGCTAATTTAATTTGCTCCTCAATTTCCTGACCCAAAGCGCTAAAAAAACGTGTCTGCGTTTTGCCATATTCAATCGCAGTGAAAAGTTATAGAGCATTTTCGAAATAGGATGAAAAAAATGTGGAGTAATCGTATAAAAATCACTCTCAGAGAAAAAATATTTCGAAAGAAAAAATTCGCAGACACGTTTTTGTTGTTTATATGTTAAACTAGCTACTGTCCAAATTTGAAAGCAAACGAACAAATTCCCTTTGAGTTTTAGCTCTTTGAAGTGGCTCCTCCAAGTGAAAAAAATTTATTTGAGAAAACAGCGCTAAAACTTCGGCAATTCATTTTATTTCAAAATTCTTGGTTTAGTTGGATAGCCAGCCCTATAAGCTTTAATTTGATATAAGGGTTCAGGTATCTACAGTTTAACCCTTTCCCGCCCAAGAGTGCCATATGGCACGAGACACAATGATGAGCTCAGTATTTGGTCAATTTATGTGAAATTTGCACAACCAAAAGATCTTGGAAAGATCTATAAATTGTAGGCATAAAATCATGCCCCCCTCCTATATAAGACTTGATTTACCACCCCTCAAACTTTCAGATTTTTTTCCCTTTGTACGTTAAGGGTCCAGTTGATATCTTACAACAAGCAATGCACTGAGAGCTGTACATTAAGCTATAGTTTAGGGGGATACCCAGTATGTACATCGAATAGGAAAATTTTCAACGTTTTTCTTCTTTCATTTTGGACTTTTCTCACTCTAATATGTGACCTCTTCCATCTCTGTTGGTGTGATTTATAGCACACCCCAGAAAATACCTTTTAAATGGTATATCACATGTGGTCTTCCAGTTCATAGTTAGCGATTTAGAAAATTCGGCATTTCCCTCGGGCAGGAAAGGGTTAAACCTGACGCGCTACATAGCTTGGACGCGAGACACCTCTGAAGACACCTCTGAAGGTCCCGGGTAACCTTAAGCCTATGCGGTAGTCTAAAGCCAGGTATATTACCTCCGTCTCACACCGCTTCACATCAAAGACCATGATCATGTGCCATCACGCCAAGCAGTTTGGAAACCCACTCTGGAGATCTTTGGCATAACCTACATAAAATGCAGTCTGGGTCCTATCTAGATGACTGTATTAAATAAAAAAACTTACTGTATTTGCCAATGAATTGGTCATCGAAAGAAGCGACAAAAAAGTAAGTTGGAAACTGTGAGATGGTGAAATGCCCCCGGGTAATTGGGTGGAAGGTTAACGCCTGATCCCCGGGTTAGACAGTGTGGGAAAATGCCCCACTATTGCCTGGGGGGATGGTTACAGCTGGAATTGACCGATGCGACACAGCGGCAAAATGAGTGCGCATGCTCGTCACCGTTGAGCAATCTTACTCGGCAAAATGGTGACATTTTTAAAATTGCCATTGCTTGTTCTCATTTCGCGTGGATAAGCCCAAATATAAATAGATAAGGTTGTCGCCTTCAGGATAAGGTTCCTTCGAACCTCCTCCATCACATATCTTATTCATCAAAAAAACATTGTGGCAACAGGTGTGAATTTGGCGATTGAAGTGGAGCATTCGTAATCAATTCACGCTTGAATCACAAATCTCTGGAGCATGCGAACTGATTTTGCCGCTGTGTCGACTGATGCATATATCCATAAAGCCTGCGCAATATAAATGCATAAATTATCATAATAATAATAATAATAATAATAATAATAATAATAATAATAATTATTATTATTATTATTATTGTGTATTACGGGGACATTAATAAGCTTAAATTAAAATACATTTAAATTTTCTCAGAAAGGCAAACCTTACCTGGCAAATTGCAGCAATCCGGATACTTTTTAAGTCAGTCAACTTTCTCACTTAATACAAAGAAGAAGCCAAAGTTGTAGTCTAAGCTCTCTTTCTATCAGAACTTTCGACGCACCGACGATGAACGAGGGCCATTGAGCAAATTTGCACGAAGCGCTTCGGAAACTTGTTGACAACTGAAAACAGGGGAAAATGACCAGTTCATCAAATAAAGGTGAATATAAATAGTATATAGCAGACAATAAATGCATTTTAGGAAGTTTAAGAGTGCAAACTGACCTGTTTCGCTGAATTTTTTTCAGTTTTCGCGCCGAAGGTGAACACGCTCGACAAGAGCTGCCTCCCATAGTGCATCGCGCGTTTTTTCACTAGTTCCCAGTCTGCATCATGTTGGACGCGGCCTCTGCCATTTTTGGGCACTCTGCTGCAGCCTTATGTTAGGGATCGTTCATTTTTTATGAGCATGGGGGGGCTGGTGGGATTTAGGGGGGGGCCACGAGAAAAAAAATGGCACTAAAGGGGGGGGGGGGGGGCTACCAAAAAAAATTGAGTGAAAGAGGGGGGGGGGGGGGTCACCAGCAATAATTGGCTAGTAGGGGAAATTGAAAGTGGCTCAACACAGAAACAGATGAAGAAATCGAATATTATTTTTATTTCATTTAATACGATTTTCCTAACCACTTTTAATTTGTTTTACATACTGAGATCGAAATCTGCATTTCATATTAACAACAACTGAGGAAATGAAGCATATCTGTTGGAAAAGCAATAATGAATATAAACTGAAGTAGACACCTATGTTTGTACAAGTTCAAATTAATATAAAAACGTAACAGTCTCACTATTGAATCATCCGTGGGGGAGTAGTTTTCTATTAAGTGGTTGTACTCAGAACTATATCAATAGATTGTTTAATGTTCTGTTTAATAGTACTCACTTTTATAAAGACTGTTGATTAGTAAATTATTTGAACCCAGGAGTATCAGTAGACTCAGTAGTATGCCTAGTGTGAACATCCAGATTAGTTTTTAGTAATAGAACTGTTGCTGGTGACTTCAGTTGACGGTAAATCTGAGCCGTAGGCCATCTTCAGAAAAGCTTGTAACTGTCATTTTTAATAGCAGTTCTTTAATATCCAGCCGTGTAGGAGGGGGGGGGGGGGGGGTTCGAACGAACCCCCTTTGAAGATCAATAATGGCGGAAGAAAAAGCACAATGAGGAGATTGAACAACTACATGAGGTGTACCATGCGAGAGAGTAGAATGTCCGCCCTGGTTCTAATGTATATCAAATATGATATGCCTGTCAATCTTGACGAGATAGTCAATTTGTTTGAAGGCCTACACCCGAGAATGATGCAGTTTACCAGCTTGGTGTATGACTATCAGCAGATCGAATAGCTATCAGAACTTGACAGGGCGCGGAATGTACATTGAACCGTTCTTGTTTAAGTTGAGACAATTATGCCGCAGAAATGATGTATATAGCTTAAAAAGCTGCTGTAAAACAAATTTGTGATTTGCCTAAAATGGGTCTCAAAATGCAGGAAATGAGGTTTCTGGGAACCGAAATTTTCAAAAATTTCCGGGGGAGCATGCCCCCGGACCCCCCTAGTAAGAGCGCCTCCGGCGCTTAACAAACACCCCTATCTAACCCTTTCCTACGCGCCTAATATCTGTGTGTCCCCTGTTTTTTTTCTGTTTAATATGACTCGTAATCGTTCATTGGTATGCTTCGATCCGTATTTTGTTAGTCAGATCTGTACGTGTATTGTTTCTACTCGAAGGGGAGTAATTTCACGTTAAACATTTGCTTGATTATTTTTATAGTTCCTCTAAGAATCTAAATGGAAATTTAGGGTTTGCCGTTGGCGTAAACGTGTTGCTATCTATAAAACGTTTTTTTTTTTTAACAAGAGAAATCTTTACCTAAGCAGAGAACGGTAACTTTTTAATAGTACTGTAAAGAAATCACAGTAACAATTACGTTTATCTTTGATATAAACAGTACATAAGCGTTTTGCTAAAGTTAGGAGTATGATTTGTTTCTGGTTGGGCGGGAGGGGGGGGGGGGGGGGGTCATCAGAAAAAAATAGTTTCTGCTTGGGGGGGGGGCCATGTGGAGAAAAATTGCATGCTAGGGGGGAGGGGTCATACATTTTCGTAGTGGCAATTAACCAAATCCCACCAGCCCCCCCATGCTCATAAAAAATGAACGGTCCCTTAGGATAGTTGCGTTAATTTCTTCAGAATTTCATTGTAGGTCTGCACTGGGAATTTTAGGCCTTTGGATATATTTTTTGGTTTGTCCATAAATGAGACTGCAGAACCTCGTTTCTCACATGAATTATCAGGTGGGAATCACAAAAAAACTACAAAAACAAAAAAGTCAAGCTACACGTTAAACACGGAGCGATCCTATAAAAGGGAAGGACACGCCCCTTTGAAGCGCTTTGTTGGCTTCCAAACGGATCAGTATAATGGTGGATGGCGTCGGTAACGGTCGAGGAAAAAAGAGAGAAGAACTATCGTTTGTAAAATCGAAGAGGGAATCGATTTATCAATAAAAATAAGCTAAACGCTAACTATATATCTTGTAAAACACCAGAAATTAGCGAGATTAACGATAATAACGGAAATAATTAAGTTTCGTTGCCGCAATCGAAAGATGATACGAAACTTACCTCGAAATTCGAAATCCTTCTACCAAATACATAGTACAAAGATCGAAACCATTATAAACTGAAGCCTGCGACGAACTGGACATCTGCATCCCTCCATCTGAACATGCCGATAACCAAAACGAGTTTGTGTCGTTCGCCATTTTCAAAATTTAGCAGATGTTTTCCGCTAAACGGCCGCTCGAGTCGTCATGTCGGGTTCAAGTTTATTACCGCTTGTGTATTAATCGATCACATACGTGAAAACTAACTCTACTAATCCGCTGGAAGTGGCAGCAATAAATTCTAAACTTTTATGCACAAGTCAAAAATAAAAACATCTAAACACATTTCGTACCTGATCATGCATATTTGAATAATTTGCTAATTCGAAAAATCACCAAAGATATAAACAAAACACGACCCGATGTTGCTCTCATGTATCTTATGGATGAAATGATAATGGCAATGGCTCTCACATCATTATTAAAATTAGCCAGTACCAAATATATTCTAAGTTTTATTATATACAGTAAGCAATAGAGAGAGAGGCCGGCTTCAAAAGGATTATCAGCTCCGTCGTCTTGCGTGCGATCGCTCGCCGCTTGAGAGACTGCACTTTTCTCCTCCGTTTCCCGCTCCGTTGTTTCTTTTAGGCTTCGTTTCCGCGACTTTGTGTCTTTACTTATCTCTCCCCCACTAAACGACACAAAGGATCGAAGCGATTCCATCTCGGAAGCCGGTTTCAGAAGAACAACCTATTTCGAGACAGAGTTTGTTTACGAACTTTATCCTAATCATTTCGGAAATATCTCGAAAGGATAAGATTTTACCAGCCGATAAATGAATTTCCGATCTCAAAATAGACGGATAACTTAACTTTCTAAATTCTTCTCCTGTAGCCATATTCGTTGGATTGATTTTGAACAAAATAATTCGAACTAAAACAGCTTTTCCGTCAACTCGTCACGTCCTTTCGAATTGAAGTTACGGGAACGTGAACGTGCTAAAATAAGATTTTTGGTAATCAACCAATCCGATACGCGCGTTTTGGATTTTTGATTGACAGTCTGAACCGTTCAGCCTGGTCTTATAGGATCGCTCCGTGTTTAAGGAAGGACCGAAGTATTTTTGTGCGGTTTATGACTGTGCGGGAAAAGCAGATCTCACCAAGGCCTATTGGAATCCAAAAAGAAATTTTGGGGTAACCACGCATTTTTCAGAGATAATTAAGCAATAATATCTCTAAAAAACGCCAAAATATAAAGCAATGTATGGGATTTTTTCCTAAATTGAAGCTTAATTATCTCTGAAAAATGCATGGTTACCCCCAATTTTCTTTTGAGATACCAAAAGCATTTAATAAGTTCTGCTTTCTCCGCATAGTTTTAAACCGCGCAAAAATATCCCTGTATTAGTGCGCACTACCCATAGGAAACCCGACTATCTCGAGATGCGCAGAACGTATGCGCAGTAACAATAGTAGGCACCGTCCTTAAGAGTCGTTAGGCGCAGAATAGTCGAAGAAAAATCTTCATCCACATTTTTTTTAGCCGTTAAAATACGTCAGATGTCACACCAATTATAATAAAACTGAAAACAATTTGTACAGTATCACACCCAGGGTGGACATGTATCTGGGCCTTCATTTCATACATTATTACGACTGGCTGCTATACGCTTTCAATTCATCCATGCCCATTTGAATAAGACTTCCTGGCCTGCGGGCAAGCTCACAGGAGAGGGGGGGGGGGGGGGAGGCTAATGGTCCACTGGATTTCTACACTTGAGACAGAGAGAAAAAGCTCAATGCAGGCCAGCATCGAACAATCAACCCTCCGCCGGAACGTCGAGGCGGGGAACTAAGTGGACAGAGTAGGATATTTGCCGCCTAAGAGCTAAGCAACAGGAGAGCTAAGGGAAGTAGACATTTCAAGGTAACTTAGTTGTGGGTTTTTTGTGTAGTATGCTATCGGTATACAGGCAGGCTAACACTCCCGCTTTGGTCTGCACAGTCACATGCACAGTAAGTGATGCTCCCGTATCAGCCGAAAAAGACTCTCAAACTTCAAGGGAAAAGATAATGATCTAGCGAGATTGAGGGATGCCGACTATCGGCCGATATTGTCGACTGCCGGTCGATAAATTGGCCGATGTTCCACGGACACATCGGTTGATATCCTCTTTTGGAAACAAGATCCACGAGAACCAAAAACATCACACAAGAAACTACAACATCTATTAATAAATACTTCGCTGTTTAATAATAATTTGAGTGTTCCGGTATAAATACAATAATTACTTGTCTGATAATTAAACTCATCTTTGAACATTTTCAAGAAATTGATCCTTTCGAAACAATACATTAAAATGTTGAAACTTTCTCAAAAAGGTCTTGAACCAATCTCCTTTCAGAAGTCATAGTTACCATACCATTAGTCGAGATTTTTACCCCGTAGGAAATGGGAAAGACCTATCTCATATTTATAAAATAGTTGGAACGTATAGGGAACATGGTTATCAAAACATCGATCATTTTAAAACTGGTTCGCCTCGAGTGTGTGAGAGAAAGCTATCTGATGTTGTCAACCGACAAATCCAAAACTGCTTTGGGCTTAACTTAATAGTAAAATTACAGTTCTTTTCTATCAACACGACCAAGGAAAAAACAAGCTCATGTCATTTGATTAAGAGCTCACATACTCCTTGGCTTTCAGTCCTGCAATATGATTCATGTAATCATTCAAATAATAGCTACCAAGCGTCACCACTAGGCGCTATCCTTTCTTTCAATTTAGGTAAGGAAACCTGTCAGGTTTGTATTCAGGAGCTCGGTACGACGCACAGGTTTAATTTTAAAATCACAATTCTTATGTGCCTGGTTTCTTGGAATACGATGGCACAATACCATATTACGTTAAATTTTCCATGGAAACTGTCCAGTGTCAACTTTTAGCGCCGTCTTCAGGTTCATCTGGTTTTTCCCCATTTGTTCCATTGACACGCGACCCAGACTCCCCCTCCGTCGAGTGGCCGTTAGTGAGGATTGGAGCGGATTCCGTGACGTCAAACTCGTCGAAACGCAGTCTCTTTTGCGGCACCTTGGATTGACCGTGCACAACAGCACGCATGGAGGCATTAATTCTTGACAGACTCTCACGATCAGTAGACTAAAGACAGGGAAATATAATACCATTAGGGTGCAAATACACTGTTATA